>NC_056739.1:887290597-887445597 GCF_019279795.1 Protopterus annectens
GGCCGAGGCATTTGTCAAGTTAAAAAGTGCCAATCTAATATTGCTGCAAAGTACTATATTGATATCAGTTTCATACATTAGGCGTAATATCTCAAAAAGAATAAACTGTGTCCCACTTTGGAATTCAGTATTTGTACACATATCTTCCCATTTTAGGAAAGCGCATTAGTTAATGGAGAACCATTCTTTCATTTCTTCACTGTAGCTAGAGATAACTCATTCCCTCCAGTAGGGCTCTTTTGAGTGTGTACCTTTAACTCCTAGTGGGTGTGGCTTCAGCATTTAAAAATTGAAGTTATCACCTTACATTTTTAACAAATACCCATTGACAGAGGTCATATATCAATACAATTGTGTTTGCTATCATGTATGCTTCAAGATAAAATTTTCCGATACCTTGTATTTAACATGGTTTTGGAATTATTAATGCAAATATGAACAGGCAATATTTGACACCTAGAGGAGCAGTAGGGTGTAACTGTAGAAACGCTTGGAGACGTCACTCGGCTGTAATATAAATGCAGAATTCTACACCACGTAACTGAAATATGTATGTACATGTATTTATTTATTTGCTTGCTTGCTTATTTGTATTTGTTAACTAGGGTACAGCACAAATTCACCACAACCATTTTCAGATGCAGTCTAAGAATACAAGTTTAGTAGTCAGAAATAAATGCTGAAGTTCCAGTAAACAAGAATAAAGCAATTATTCTGGAAGAGGAATCCAACACTCGTATACTAATACATCTAGGATTATTTATATTTCATGTGTGTATACACTAGCTGATATAAAGGTATTTATAAAACTGTATATAAAGAAAAGGAATGCAACATAGATTGTACTCTGCAAGATATAGTAAGGACTATGTAAAATGGATTATATTAGGTAATTATTTATAACATAGATTGCACTGTACAGGATGCAATAAGGATTACTTCATATAATTGCATATACAACTATTGTCAGAGAACAACTTATCTTGGAAAGCATGTTGATGGTGTTTTTGTTGGGAAGCTAGTGGGTGGGTTCAAGTTAGGAATGGCTGATAAAGACCACATTGATTGTTATGATCCTCTGTATTTGTCCTTTAAAACATACGTGTATAATTGGAAGATAGGGGTGAAGTATATAAGTATATTTTATTAAGCATGTCTTGTGTTCTCATAATTGGACCGAACATTTGACATACTCCACCTAATATGAAGAAATGGGTGCCTGCCTAAAGGATGAATGCCAAGTGCATGAGATGTAGGATAGATATTGTTCAAAACTATTTGCAGTGGCAGATTGTCAAAAATGTCTTAAAAAGCACCTTAAACAATGTAGGAAGTGCTATTTTAAGATATAAAAGGAGGGATTTATGGAGTTTAAGGGGCTAGATTGGCAATATTGTGGTCGCTGAAAGTTTATTTTGTGGAGTCTTTGGGGAAAGCACATTGGGGTTTTGAGAATGGAAGTTGCAGTTGGATTGCTCAAGTAATATGCTTGTAAAATGGATTAATGTTTCCTCTTTGAGTTTGTACAGGAGTGGACCCTAGCAGAAGGTCTGCTCATTGTTCTGTTTGGACCTAGTTTGCTTGAGATGACAGGTGGTAGTAGTGCTCCTGCGTTGGAGACATCTTTCAAGTTTTGGCAACACTTTTGCCGTTCTTGTAGCTAGTATATACATAAACAGTTTGCAGTCATTTAAAATTAAAGTTTGTACAAAGGTGGGTCTGAAGGGTCTTTATCCCCTTTGGGAAATATACCCACCTTTACTTTCTTCCAAGATGCTGGTGCTTCCCCCCTTTTTAAAACACTGTTAAACAAAGTCTTCCAGATTTTTATCACTTTCCTCCTCAGTTTCCACAGGAATGATCTATTTTCTTGGAGATTTCTATGTTGATTGGTTTTACACCACTATTTTATCTCATCTGTTCCTATCTTAACCATTATCATCTTTTCTAACTTTGGCATAATTGTCTCTTCGTAAGTATTTCCATTTGTCCATTTTTTTTTGTTTCCACGTTCATTTGTTTTATAAAATTTACAAAATATCTCTAAAACTGCTCCAAGATCTTTGGTTAATATTCTTGTCATAGATCCTCACTTTGGTGACAACCCTTTCTACTTTCTGTTGCCCAAGTCTTTTTTTTTTTTCTAAAAGTTTTTGTGCTCTGGAGTTAATACCAAAAATAGTTAATTATCAGCAACATTTCCAAACTAGTGTGTATTATCTAAATACTCCTTTATTTTCCCTTTAGCACTCAGCAGTAGCTCATTGTCTTGTTCTGTGAGGTTCTCCTTATTCTGCAATTCTTTTACCTTTGTCAGCTCCTCTAACTAATTCCAGTTACTTCTTTCCCATATAACTTTCTCATTTATTTTTGTAATATTTGTAAACTCTGTTTTCATTTGATCTCACATCCTAGCTATTCCTTTAGAAGACATGTCTATCTTCTAATAACTTTTGAATAATGTCCATTACCTGTTCCTTAACCGTTAAATAGAAAAGTGCCAGTTTATCATTTGTACTTCAGTGCTCAGTAGTTTTATCTTAGTTTTTTAATTTGTACATTATCTAAAATAGTTAATGTATGTCTGTCAGAGCTTTCAATTAAATACACATGCTTCTAATAGTATCTATCTCACCTAGCCCAATTATTATATCTTCGGAATAATATGTAAATTCTGAGTTCCTACTGAATTCACATTTTCCATACCAAACATCATCATACATTTCTTAAGGAATCTACCCCTTTTGCTATATTTATTCTCCCTTCTAGGTCCCCCAGTTCACTTTACTACTGTAAAACAAGTTCCAATCCCAAGCATAAATAAGATTGTTTGCTGAATGGTGATAATTTCTCCCCAAAGTTTCTTAAGCTGTATAATAGCAGATGTTCAGCATTTAATCACTGCTGCAGTTAGGCTAAACTATGTGGGGTTATATCCTGCCTAGGATATAACAGCCAGCCAGCTTCCAAGCTTAAAGGCACCTTTCACACATCCAGACCATTGGAAGCTTGATTAAATCAAGGAGAAAACTAGCGATGTCCTTCCATATCACAGTTGTAGTATTCTTTACAATAGGGAATCCTGACAAGGGTAGCCCAACACCCAGCCAGTATACCAAAGTCTGTAGGTTGTAATAGGTACCCCATACATAGCAGAGAGCATAAATGTGACATACGGACTTACCATCTTCAGAACAACTTTGCCGCCAGTCCAAATGCCATCTTCGATCATTGGTCTGAATGCTCATTCGTCTGCTGTTCACCAAGATGCTTTTCAGATAATTGCCCTGTTTTTTTTTGTTTTCTTATCTCCTTTTATTTTATGATTGTTGGTTTCATGTCACCCAGAAAGGAGAAATGCCAGTGTGGGAGACAGATTCCCCATAAGGATTATCATAAGCAGTGTTTGGTTTGCTACTGAGCTTCTCATGACCATATATCTTGTACCATTTGTCAGGAGTTTGTTCAAAAAACATTGTATAGTCATCTCTCTTCTTTAGCAATTTATTTAGAAAACCAACGTCTTTTATTGTTGGCTAAAGGTACTATGGAGGATCTTCTCGGCCCGAGGTTCAGGAAAGCTCGTTCAGATTTTTCAGCTGTACCAACTCTGCCTGATATCTCTCTTGAGGTTACTGAAAGCCCAGTCCAGTGGGCTGCCCTGTTTCTCAGTTGGATTCCTCTGCCGTGACCCCTTTAGAGGCTGACATGGATCTGGCTTCTCGCATGTCCATGGAAGCCTTGCAGACGTCCACTTCGGATGTTCAGGGGGAACCATGGCAGAATATTTCCAAACGGCCTAGGGGTATTCCTCAAATCTTGGTTAGAGAAGAGATCCCTACTACCCTTATAGAATGTCATCAGGGGTCAAAGCCACCTAAGATCTTTAAGGCTGACGTCCTCTTAAAAAAGAAGCAAAAAACTAAGCACTTTTCTCCTGCTCCCAAAAATCCTCAAAGTGAATGGCAAAATTTCACACAGTCTGTTTAATGCCCTTATGGCTCTGAAGCCTCCTCATTGGGTCTCTACTCCTTCTTGCCCTTGGTCTTCTACCCCTCTTAAGAGGCTAATGGAGCAGGTTTCATCTGATGAGGATGTGGATTCTGATGAAGAATCCTTGATCTATTCTTCACAGATTCCCACTCCCTTGGATTATGATTCAGAGGAGGAGAAATCTATTTGTCCTGATTTTCCTTTTATGAAGATTTCTTTTGGTGGTGCAATCTCCCGTATGGTGGAGTTTTTGTCAGTGTTATTGTGCTTAGGTCTGATGTTCATAAAAGGTACTAAGAGCTTTTCAGATGGAGTCTCCTAGGTCTTCTGTTGTTCCTCTTGTTCTGGCTGTCTTGTTGGATGCTTTTTTCAGAGCTTTTTAAGCTCCTGACTCCCTCCCCCTAAAAAACTGATTAAGTTTTATAAGGTGCCTGATGATTGCAAATTCCTTTATAGGTACCCGTCTGCTGACCCTTCTGTTTCTGTTGCTTCTGATAAGCCATCTAAACTGTTCCCTTCTACAAAGCTGCTTCCCTGTTACGAGGATAGCAGAACTATGGAGAAGTTGGGTAAGAAAGTGTATACTTCGGTAGCCTTGGCCTTTAGAACTACAAGAACCATATGACCAGATATGTTTTAGCTCTTCTCTTTTAGGCCTGTCATGTTATTTCAGATCTTCCTGACTCTGAGAGGAAGACTTCAGCTCTTACTTTACAAGGGACATCTTCTCAGGATGCTCACCATTCTATTAAATGCAGCTATTATGCAGCTGATGCCTCATCTAGAGCTGCTTCTTTTGGACCTGTTGAGGAGTTATTCCTGAGTTTGACTTCAAACTTTGCCTGATAATACTAATGCTAAGTTGATGGATGGCTCCTCTTGATAACAAACACCTTTTTGGTGCTGCTGCTGATGAGCTGTTTAAGTCCCACTAGGAAAAGGGTAAGGCTTTACAGGATTTGAAACGCATTTTTGTTTTACCTCTTCCCAAGTTTCAAAGGAATTACCCTAATAAACCTGCCTTTCTCCATAGACAGTCTAGTCCTCTCTCCAAATGTAAGAAGAGGAGTAGAAGGGCTCCCCCTACTAAGTCTACTCAAACTCCTTCAGTTCAGAAGCCTCCTTTCCAGATAAGCCAGGTGCTGTCTGACTCTCCTTGCCCCTCTCTTTTCAGTCACTTCCCTTACTCTCCATCTTTCCCTGTCCCTTCCTGTGTGGTTAAGGATCACTCAGGATTCTTGAGTTCTATCCATAATCCTCCAAGGGTATCATATGGTTTGGAAATCTACCCTCCCCCCCTCTTGGGCTTTCCTCAGCTTCCTCATTAAGAGCAGCCCTTTTTTCAGACATGATTTAATGCTTGTTGTCTCATGGAACAATTCAAGAAGTTCCAGTTCCCTAAAGGGGGAAGGGATTTTACTCCAGAAAGTTTTTGGTCTGCAGGAAAGAAGGCACTTTGAGATCCATTCTGGATCTCTCTCAGCTAAACACCTTTTTGAAGGTTTCTTCCTTTTGGATGCTATCCCTTCAAACCTTATTTCCTCCTCCTCTTCCGCAGGCTTTTCTAGTTTCCCTGGATCTCAAGGATGTTTATTTCTATATACCAATGTACCCCCTTTTCATGAAGTTTTTATGTTTCTCTATTGCTTCCTTGTATTTCCATTTCTCTGATTTGCCCTTTGGCCTCCCTGCTGCTCCAAGGGTCTTCATCAAATGCCTCACTATTGTGATTGCTTTTTGCCGATTGAAGGTATACAGATCTTTTTTACCTGGATGACTTGGTCATTCAGGCCTCTTCTCCAGAGATCTTACGTCAACATCTTCGCTTTACTATTTGTTTCCTGCAAAGCCTAAGGTTTACAGTGAATTTCCAAAACTCGTTTCTGAATCCTTCTCATGATCATGTTTTTCTAGAGTGCAAGTTCCAGACTGTTCTAATGCTGGCATCTCTGCCTCTTCTCAAAGCTTTAACTTGATTGCATTCTTTTAATCCCTTCTTCCTCTGGACTACATTTCAGCAAAGGAGTTTCCAAGGACTCTGGGTTACATGGTTTCCACTATTTCTATGCTTCTGTTGGCCAAGTTTCATATGAGAAAGCTCCAGTGTTTCCTAAAGTCAGTCTGACTTCTACATTCTCATCCTTTGGATTTTCCATTTTCCCTTCTCCCCTGTCTCAAGCTGGAACTTCAGTGTTGGATTCATCGGATGTCTATCAACCCAGGGCATCCTTTTCAACCTCCAGTTCCCTCCCAGGAACTCTCTAGAGATGTCTCAGATGTGGAATTGGGGGGCCTCCTTCAGTCCTCTGAAAGTGCAGGACCTTTTTTTCTCTTCAACAAAAGAAAGACCACATCAGTATTAGAGATGAGAGTCCTTCTCCTGGCTCTTCTGGCTTTTCATTATCTTTCTTCTTGGGCCCCTCAAAGTATTCACAGACAATACCACAGTGATATGGTATACTAGCAAGCAAGGGGGGGAAGACAAGATATTTTCTCCTGTGCAAACTGGCTCTTCTGGTTTGGGATCTAGCTGTCCAGCATAAGGTGACCGTTCAGGCAGTTTAGATTCCTTCAGATCAGAACTTTGTGGCAGATTCCCTTAGCAGGTCCAGAACACTATCTCACAAGTGGATGCTTCACAGAGGTGTGTTTCTGGACATTGTCCACCGGTGGGGTACTCATCAAGTAGATCTTTTTGTCTTCCCACTGAACAGACAACTTCCTCTGTTTTGCACCAGAGTCCCATGTCCTCTGGCCTGGAAGGTAGACGCCCTTTTGTTTTCTCGGAAGGGGATGTTTCTTTATGCTTTTCCTCCCCTTCCTCTCATACCGAGGGTCTTGTTCAAGATAGAACAGGATGCTCCCAAAAATGTTGTTGGGGACTCCCTTTTGACCCAGACAGCATTGGTTCCCTCTTCTACTGCATTTCGCGAAGGGCAATCATCACAAGTTAACTTAGAGGGTGGACCTATTCACACAAGACAGAGTCTCTCATCCATCCCCACTTGTCCACTCTTCAACTGATATTTTGGGTGATAGGGTTTTGATCCCTTTTACACACCTTTTTTTGACGACCTGCTTCGGGTCCTGCAAGAGGCCAAGAAACCCACTCGCAGAAAATCTTATTTATCCAAATGGAAGAGATTTTCTGTCAGGTGTCTTTCTCATAACCTGGATCCACTTACTGTAGAAGTTCCTTTGGTTGTCTGTTATCTGTGTGAATTGCTCAGTGCTGGGTTGGTATAGTCTTCTGTTAAAGCTCACCAATCAGCTATTTGTGCTTGTCTGCCTTTGACTCCCCCCTTTGACTTATAGATTTGAAGGCAAACAATTTCTTAAAGCCGTCCTTCATATTAGGCCTCCCAGAAAGACTAATCTCCTTCCCCGGGACCTAAATTTTGTTTTGGGAAAAACTGACTCAGGCTTCTTTTGAGCTTGCAGCTTCAGCTTCTTTGCAGCAATATTCTTAGAAGACTGTTCTACTTTTAGCCCATACCTCAGCCAGACAGGTGTCTGAGTTGAAAGCGCTTATGGCTGTTCATCCTTTTTTGTTTTTTCATAAGGACAGTGTGTCTTTTCGTACTAATCCATCTTTTATGCCCAAGGTGGTTAATGAGTTGTGTTTTAATCAGTCTATTCATTTGCCCACTTTTTCCCTTCTCCACAGTCTGCTAGTGAGAAGGTTCTTCATATACTGGATTTGCATAAACAATTCAGATATTGTTTGGATAAAATTAAAGCCATTTGTAAATCTGAGCAGCTTTGTGTTTCCTCTCACCTTAGCACTTTTGATTTGATTGTTTCCAAGCAAACCATTTCATCCGGAATATCTAAAGCCATTTCCTTTTGTTATTCCTTTCATGGGCAAAGCCTTTTTTCTTTTAAGGCTCATTCTACCAGAGCTGTGGCTTCTGATGCTTTTTTCAGTGGCTTGGATACAAATTTTATTCTTGAGGCAGCTACTTGGACTTCTTGGCATATTTTTACCAAGCGTTATAAGTTGGATGTTGTTTATAGGGCTAGAGATGGTTTGGCAGGGCTATCCTAGATGGTTTTCTTGAGGGCTCTGCTGGTCCTTCCTCCTTCCAGCTTTCTTCCTGTAACAGCGATATGGAAGGACATAGTACAGTTGTGTAAAATCTTTCCATAATACCAGATGTCCTTCTCTTCACTGTTGCAGTATTTGCTCCGTCCCTCCTCCTCCTGTTTCTTTTCTCCTTCTTGGATGTCCTTGTTACCTGTTTGTATCCTTAGACTGTCATTCCTACTGGGGCTTTTCAGTTCTGAAGATGCTACGTCCATATGTCACCTTTATGCCATGGGAGGGAAGCATACATGTGACATACAGCTTGCCTTTTACAACCTAAAGGCTTGGGTATACTGGCCGGATGCCGGGATACCCTTGGCAGGGGATCTCTATTGTAAAGGATATTCCAGTGGTGAAGAGAAGGACATCTACTGTTATGGTGAGATTTTACACAACTGTACTTTCTGGATGCCAAGCCTTTTGATCTTTTCTGCCTCTGAAGAGCAACTCTTGCAGTCTTGTGAGCACTGATGGTCTGCTAGTATTTCTCCGTTTCTGGGCAGATAAGTTCCCTTTGAGATCAGAAAGCTTTCACTTTTAATTTTATGATTAAACAGTACTTTTATAAAACAACCATTTCTTTTTGGGACTGACATGAGACATTTGTTGGTTGAGTTAGTGCGGTTCTCTTTCTGTTATTTGTGTAGACATTTGTTTTTCAGAAGTTTACTTACTTTTTATTGATAGTTTGAAAAATTATTTTTAGGGGCTGATACAAGTATGTTTTGTGCTTGTCTCTGTTATTTTTGTGAAAACACTACTTTTTCGATACTTAACATTTTTACTCACTATTGCTGACATCACTAGCTGCATCTCAGGCTTTCACTTTGGCTTAACCAGATTACCAGTTTGTCAGTTCTTCCTTCTTTCAAACTGAAAGAAAAGAAAATTTCTAGATAGCCTTTGCTGTTTTATCAGGCTGCTTTCTTGCCTCAGCCACAGATGGGTGACCCTGCAGTGGCCATTTCATGTTCCTCAGATTGCTCATTTATTCCTTGGGTTCCATTTGTGTAGTCCTTTCAGCTATCATGAACCAGGGGTTGGACATATCCTCTGAGGCTCTGGGAGTGTCCTCTATGGGTATGGGAAAACCACTTTTGTCCTCTGAAGGAGTGTCAAATGCTTCTTTGCCTGGCCAGATTGATGTCTGTTCACCTGGGTGATGATCCTGTCATGAGTCAGTCTGCTTGTATTTCAGCCCTCTGTTTAAAAGAAGCAATAAATTACACATCTCCCCATGTCTTTGTTTCTCTAGATAGGGATGTGTTATTGTGCTGCACTCGTGGCTTTGTTTAGTTTCTTAAAATTTTACATTGTAGTTTTGCTAGTCAAATAAAAATAAATTCTTCAGTTTTTGATTATTTTCACTGTGATGAACAGGGAATAGAATTTCAGTTACTAGCCCTCAGGCATCAGATTCTGTTTCTGAGAAGAGATTTTCTTCATTTTTTTCCCCTTGGAAGAATTTCTTTTGCTGAAACCATTCCTAAAATTAATATTTTTCAGGGGAACAAAATTTATTTATTTATTTATTTATTTATTTATTTAACATTTGTTAACCGGGCTAGTCTGACTGGAGGCATCTCCATTTTCAGCAGAGGCCCGGGGAGAAAAGCTCCACAAGGTACAAACAGATTATAACATAAAAATGATAAGAACAAAGTTTGATTGGATGAACAAGTATAATGCAACAAATAGGATTAAATCCTGGTTTAGTAATACATATATATAACAATTTAGGTCATATAAGAAAGAAAAACATGATAAATAAGAAAAGAAAATAGGAAATACCAAATTATTATTTTTTTTTTTTTTTTTATTCTAACATCAATATTTGTAGATTATAAGAAACAACATAATAGTGAGCAGGTAATGAGTAGAGGAAGACAGCAGGAGAGAGATTGCTGTGGTCATGGTTAGTCAGGATTGAGACATGGGCACAACCAGTGTTTTTTGAGGTGTATTTTAAATTTTGTTTAAAGAGAATAGGAGATGTGATGGAAGTGAGTTCAGTAGGAAGCTGATTCCAAGACTTACCAATGGTGTTGGAGAAAAGTAGTCACCGGCAGAGTTATTAGATTTACATATAGTTACTAGAAGTTTGTTAGAGGAGCGAAGGGAATTGAGGTTCGTATAAGGGGTAAAGAGATTAGAGACGATAGGTGTATTGTTAGGTTGGTAGAATATCCTATGGACAAAGGTAAGTTGAGAGAGTAATAGCATGTTATGTAATTCGAGCCAGTGAAGTTGCTGTAGGTTCAGACAGTGGTGAGTTCTAAATTTATTTCCGGTAACAAGTCTAGCAATGTTATTAAGAGTGTTAGCCAATTTAGAGAGAATATTTTTCTTTAGGTTAGTGTAAATAGGTGAAGCATAGAGGAGAGTAGAAATAAGATGAGAGTGGGCGAGTGTAGTTTTGGCATTGGAAGTTAAGAATGTTTTAATTCTTTAGAGGGAGCCCAGTTTTCTATTGACAGTTTTAATGGTATTGTTAATATGAGTATCAAAAGTAAGGCTGTTGTCTATTGTGACACCTAGCAGCTTAGTGGTAGAATCAGGGGTTATAATGGTGCATTGCTAGATGAGATAGAGAATTCCAGTGGGAGGGACCTAGAAGTGGGCTTAAATAGGAGGAGTTTGTTTTTTTTAGCATTCAAGAGTAAACAGCGTTTTAAGAACCATGCCTCAACTGTGTTGAAGACATTTTGAGTAAGGGTTTGTAACTCAGAGGTAGTTTTAGCGGAGCAGATAAGTGTGGAGTCATCAGCATATTGGATGCATGTGGCTTGGGGTATAGCCACTTGAAGGTCGTTTATGAATAAAGAGAAAAGAAGAGGACCTAGAATAGAGCCCTGGGGAACACCCAGTGAGATTGGTAGCAGAGATGAGAGTTTGTTACCCCAGAGGACAGCCTGCTTTCTATTGCTGAGGTATGAGGCAAACCAGTGTATAGCCTTGGGTTCTAGAGAGATAGATTCCAGGATTTGTAAGAGCAGGGGGTGGTTGACCATATCAAAGGTTTTAGATAGGTCTATAAAGAGTGCTGAAGATAGGTTGTTATTATTGCGCTTTTTATTGATAAAATCAGTGAATGAAAGGAGGGCAGTGGTAGTACTGTGAAAAGGCCTAAAACCATGTTGGCAGTTGGACAGAATTTTATGTTTAGTTAGGTGACCCATTAGTTGATAGTGTATGCATTTTTCCATAATCTTTGCTATTGGTGACAAGAGAGCTATGGGCCTATAAGTAGAGTACTCATTGGAGTTACCACCTTTATGTAAGGGAATGATGTATGAGATTTTCCAGATATCAGGAATGGTTTCTTCGCTAATAGTTCTGTTTATCAGGATGGATACCGGGTAGGCTATTTCGGTTGCTGCTTTTTGAAGGTATTCGGCAGGAAGTTGGTCAGCAGAGGGGGTACATGGTTTAAGTTTTTGGATACATTTTTGGATAACGGAGGTAGAGATGGATTGTAGTTTAAAGGTGGGGAGATTAGCAGAAGTGAGATCAGGGATAGATGAGTTATCAAAGGAAAGATGAGAGGCAAGAGAGTTAATGGTTTCAGTAAAGAAGGAGTTAAAGGTGTTGGCAGTTTCTAGGGTTGAATGTTTTTCTGACCCAGAGGGGGAGGGAGTAGTAGTCTGACCAGGGTGAAGAAGTTTATTTAAGGTTGCCCACAATCTTTGTGGTTTCTTAGTATTCATTTGCTGGAGATTACTGTAGTAGTTTCTTTTGTCAGAGATTATGGCTTTTTGGTACTATTTCTTAATTGTCTAAAGATCAGTTGATCAGAAGGAGATTTGCTCGATCTCCATTTTGTCCAAGATTTGTTAATAAGTAACATTTTTTGTCTTGTTTCTTTAGTTAGCCAGGGGGCTGGTTTAGTTTTGACTCTGATGGTTCGTTTTGGTGCATGATTGTCAAGGATTGTTAAGAATTTGGAATTGAAATATTCTACAGCATCTGCAAGTGGGAGAGTTTTTAGAGGGTTCCAGTTGCAGGCATTTAGTTCAGATAAGAAGAGGAGAAGGCTAAAGTGTTTATTACATCGTGAGGTCTTAAAGGCTGGGGTGTTAGTGGTAATAGTCTTTTGTCTTATGATACAAGTTAAATAGTGGTCACTAATGTTATCTGGTAAAGTACCTGCAAGGTAAGATTGTTGTTGTTTGTTAATTAGAATCCAGTCTAATATACTTTCTTTGTTAGGTTTATTGATCCTAGTAGTGGTGTTAATTATTTGTGAGTAGCCATGCAGATTAATATGGGTGACGGGGTTATTTGAGTTAACTAAGGACCAATCAAGGTTTACATTGTTTATTTCAAAAAGTTATGTTTTATTGCAGCTAACATTTCCTCAGCCTATGACTTTTCTTCCTCTATTTCTAGCTTTCATAGACATTTTTATTACATGCTGCAACATGCCTGACAGCTCGTCTGCAGCCCCTAAATAGGCAGATGGACTGTATGAGGATCATAGGAGGTTACAAGGCTAGCGGCCTTAGAGCCTTTATAAGCCTAGCCGTGTTGATCCCAGGTTGCCCCAATTGTCCTTGGTTAAGATGGACATACTTTACAGATCAGCACCTACTATCCCTGCCCATGAGGGACATGGATGCCACCCCCTTGGTGAATTTGCGGTCACCCATCCATTTGTCTAGGATTTGCTTGAATAGGGTCATTGAGGAGCTCTGTTTCACATGAATTGAAAGTTTATAACAGAGCCGCAGCAGTCTCTGAGAGAGAGACCTGTTTCTCCAGCATGTTCAGTTATCGTCATTGGCAAGGTTGAGTTCACTAGAGTGAGTGACTCTGTTGCCATTTGATTTGCAGATGTGTAGCATTTCCTTCAGGTCAGGGTCAGAGACTGCCCTGTAGACCAGGCACAAGTCGCTTCTCAGTAGCCTATATGATGCAGAGTACAGTGACAGGGCTTTCAGTTTATCCACATAGGTCATCGTTAGGAGGCCCTGTATCTTTTTAGTGGCAACGTCTGTGGTGTTTCCAGTTCCTGCAGGTGTCTGCTGGGATACATGCAGAAGAGAGCATTGTAATCTGTTAATGGTCTGATTAGGGTCGAGTAAATTGGGGTTATAACATCCTTGGATCTGGATGCTATGCCTTTATTTATGAGATGTACAAAGTGGAAGGCTTTCTTTACCACCATGGAAACCTGGTGTTAAAAATTCAAATTGCTGTCAACCTGTGTTCCCAGACATCACACTACTGGGTTTGAATTTAGAGGGGTGCTGTCAATGTTATAATTTGTGGGGAGTTCCACGTTGCCAAATGGGATAATAATGCACTTTTTTGCATTTAGTTTTAGGCTGTGACTTTGGCACCAGTCATTTGTTTGTGTTAGCCCCATCTGTAATATATTAACATCGTTGGGGGACTCTGTGATTGCACCTAGTTTACAGTCATCAGCGAACTTAGTAAGGCAAAAGGCGTCCACTTTAGCATGGACTACCGAGAAATAAATTCCCGATAGTAAAGGGCCCAGTACAGATCCTCATGGTACACCACTGGTGACGGGTCTGCTGGTAGAGGTGGAGTCACCAACGGTGACAATATGTGTTCTTTTGGTGAGCCATTCAGCTACCCATCTAGTGATGTAATGGTTAATACCCAGCTGGGAGAGTTTTTCAATGATACCCTAGTGGAGGATTGTGTCAAAGGCTTTGGCTAGTCCAGATAGGAGGAATGCACTGCCTTCCCTTCATCCAGGGCTTTGCTGACTTTCTCGAAGAAGTCTGCTAGGTTCAATAAGCACTCCCTACCCTTAATAAAGCCATACTGAGTTGGGTCTAGAGTCTGAAGGCCACCTATGTCCTTATTGATAAGGTCCATGATGATCCTTTCCATGGCCTTGCAGATGAGGCTGGTTAGACTTGCGGATCTGTAGTTCCCAAGGTTGGTTGATGGCCCCCACTTTATGCATGGGGATTACTATTGCTGTTCTCCATTCTGCTGGTACAAAGCCAGTTCACAGGCTATGGTTAAAGGGAACAGCAAATGGGTCAGCTAGGTCCTGTTTTAGATTTTTTAGTAAGCAACCTGGGATGTTATCTGGTCCCATTGAGTCAGTCTTTTTGGTCTTGGAGAGTGCAGATGTGACTTGATCTCTAGGGATACTAGGTAGAGAACTGCTGTCAGGTAAGCTTTGGGGTATGGCTGCTGTGGATGGGGGGTTAATGAGGTTCCTCAATCTTAAAAATACTTATTTTCTATCCCAGATCTGACCTTGCAATAATTTCTTTGTCAAATCATTCTGCAGCTAAATATGTAGTAACTGCTAATCCTTCTTTCTCTGTCTTTGACAAGGTTAGTAAAGCTTTTTTATTTTGATTTCCAAGATGGCTGCATACTGATCAACAGTGTAACTTCATCTCTCTGTGTGAAAACAGAAACTGAGAAAAAGGAGGGCTACTGAAAATGTTTTTTTTTTTTTTTTTTTTTTGGTAAAATTCAGTTTCTGACTAATAAATACACTGCCTGGATGCCACCAATGAAGACATTTGGAAAACTTGAAAGAATATCAACCAGAAAAGGTGAAGAAGCAATGTCTGGAAAGGATTCTGTAGCTGTTCAGCAAAAAGCAGTTCAAGCTTCAGTTTTAATTCAAGAGATGGCTTCCAGTAATTTAGAGGAAAAAATAAATCAGATGTACTCAGAGGTGATTAAAATAAATAAAACACTAAAGGAATATATCAATTCAGACAACAAAAGGATAGAAAAAATAGAAAAACCTTTAACAAGCCTTTCAGATGAACTGATAAAACTGTAAACATCAGATTGACATGAACAAGCAGGCGAATATGAGGTTTTTCTAGAAGAACTATTTAAAAAATAGAGAAGACAAGAACACACAGATAAAACTGCTGTACCAGAGAAACTGGAAGGAACAGACTGTATTAATTTTATGAAAGCACAAATAAGCAACTGGACTGGTATTCCACAACATAATTGGGTAATTTTAAGGGCATGTAGAGTGTATGTTCCAAACCAGGCCATGAGAAAACAGTCAAGACCTGTATTAGCAAAGATGCAACCATACTAGCAAAAAGAGTTGATCTTGACAAAGTTGTGGCAGAAGGGCAATGTATTAAAAAGTGGAGACAGCTGAGTATTTGTAGAAAAGGGTTATTTACAGTACACCATGCAGAAGAGAAGCAAATTTATCCCAGCGATCAGGGAATGTCAAAAGGCAGGTGTGAGATTCATGTTGCTGTATTCAGCTGTCTTCAAAGTGTTCTTTCCTGGAGGATCAAACTCATTTTTTGACACAGAACAGTCTGAGAAAATAAAAGAAGTTTGTCAAACAAAAAGTGAGTAATTAAGCAGAAGGGGGCTGTTTCTTATTCTTCTGACTGCAAGGTTCATAAAGAGAACTTACTGTGAAACGTTTCCAGTGGTCCAAAGGAAAACACTTGAGAGACAGAAAAAAACATGAGTAGACTAGAAGAATTAGCAGTGCCTTGGACTTGAACCAGAGTCCTGTGTTGGGAGATGGAAATAGAGGAAGAAGGCCAGCAACTCTGAAATTACTGAATAAAAAGAAGAATATAAAGCATCTTATCACATTTGTGACATATGGTTTTGCAAGAAAAAGTGTCTGAAAGACACTGGACTTTTGTTGACTTTGATAAACTTGTGTAAGTAACTGTAAGTAAAACATTTTTTGTTTGTATTTATATAAAACATTTCATGATATAAACTGCATACTATATATGTAAAACAGTTTTGTGTAGTCTGGGGAATTTTGAATGTGAGGATAGCCTTTTTAGTGGCTGCTGTATGTGTTCAATATTAAAGTAAACAAGTACTTTTTTAATTGTACGAAATATAGGTTTTACAGTATAACAAGAGAAAAGAGGCTGGACAAAAGCAAGTTGAATGTTCATATGCTGTTATCTTGGGTGGCTGGGGTGGGGTAGAGTATAAAAGTGCACTGATTATGTTATATGTATAATTAGGATATTTTCCCTTTTTATTTTACAAGTGAGATTATCTAGATTCCTACCTCTGGCTTAAGCTGTAAGCATGTAGGCATTAAAAATAAGACAAAATGGTGAAAGCCATGAAAATGCTAAGCTTTTTACAACTGCAAAGATATTAGCTTGTCTTATGGCTAAAAGTAATTTTTTTTCTGAAAGGATACAAGCTGTTTTTCATATCTGGGAGGGGAAGAGAGATAAGAAAATAACACACAGCAATCAGTGCAAGTAGGAGCATGGGCTCTTGCGTGCTCTTTAGCATGGGTAACCTTAATTTAGGTTAGATAATGCCTGTAGGTTCAGCTGTCAGTTTGGGGCAGTTGCTTCTGTCTGAAGAGTAAAACTTTATGTTTTGAAGATGCATATAGTTTTGTGTGTTTGTTCCAAATTAATATGTGATGGGGGTGTTTTCTATTTAATTTTTTTGTTTGAGGGTTTGCATTAGAACAAAAATTCTTGAAAAGTATATGCATATAACACAAAAGCTCAAAATACTCATTCAGAAAAATCATCATGTATAGTAGGGGGGAACGGTAGTTTTTTTGTCATTATTGCTGTTGTCCATGTTATCCTGGAACGTGAATGGCCTACAGGTATAGATAAAAAAGAAATGGTATTCAGTTTTATTAAGAAATGCAGAGTGCAAATAGCAATGCTGCAAGGAGACGCATTTTGAAATAAACTAGCAAGTGAATTTGACAGAGAGGATTTCACAATGGATATTCAGCATAATTTCAGGGAGAGAGGAAAAAGGAGAGTAATACTAATTGCTAGAGGGGCTCCAATAGTGATAGATGAGGGAAAAAGACAAAAATGGTAAATTTGTGGTATCAAGGGGCTGTTGGCACAGGAGACGTATTACAGTGGCATGTGTTTACATTCCATTGAAAACTGCTATTATGGATCTTGAGAAAAATTTTGGAGAAATATTCAACCTTCAGCAGGAAATATTTATAGGTGGGGACTGGAATTTGATTTGCAAAAGTGAGGATATATCAGGGGGACCAAGAAGGGATATTATAACAAAAGAGGGTAGATTTTTGAAGAAATTTATGAAAATATATGGTATGGGAGTTATCAATTCACTAGTAGGAACTCTGACAGAATTTACATATCATTCCCTAAAGTACAATAACTTGGCTAGACTAGATAGAAATTATATTTCACGGGAACATGTACATTTAATTGAAAACTTAGACTTGCATCCAGTAAGTATTTCTGCTCATGCACCAGTAAAGATCAAGATAAAAATGCAGGATAATGAAGTAAAAATAAGACACTGGCACTTTTCAACTTACCTTTTAAAAAGTGAGGAATTTAAGGAATGGGTGGTGGAAATTATTCGGGAGCTATGAGAAGGTAGAAGTATCTGATGAAGGGCTGAAAGCGCTTATCTGTTTTTTTTTTTTTTTATATATATTAAAGTGTCTTTAAACTGGCCTTGGCTGTGTTGACCGCACCATTTTATCTGCTTTTTCTAAGGTAGAAATATCTTCAGAAAATATAGCTATGGAGTGGGATAGATTGAAAATGGAGTTTAAAAATAGGGTCAAAATAAAAGCAAAAGAGATATGGTGAAGAAGTAATAGAAAATGTTAAGTTGTCTATCTAGCCTTCGTTTTTGCTGTTTGGGGTTCGGAGCCGATCCTCGGCTCTGACTCTGCCATCTTCTATAGCTCGAGAGCTATTTACTGGCTTGAGGCTAACCCTTATCCCAGAATGCCCAGCGTCACCTACCCAGATCTCGTTTGCCGCTTCAGCTGTGAGGTTGCTTCCTTACTGGCTCAGGCTTAGTATAATCTTTTTTCTATTATGTATTGCTGTTTTTCTTGAAAGTTTGTCAAGAAATTGTCTATTTTGTATATAGATAATATTCCTTTATCCCTTTTTTTGTGTTCTTGTGTATTTTAGCTTTGTTGGCCATAGCTCTCAGGCCTTCTGTTCCCTTGAACTCGTTTAAATTAGAGAGTTCTCCCTCCTCCCTAGGATAGCCATTTAAATTAGAGGCTTTCCTTCTATTCTTTAACTGTAAAAAAAAAAAAAAAAATCTGTTCTGGTTTTTTATAGTATAGCTTTTCATTATTGTTGTGTGGTTGTTGTTACTATAATGTCTAAAGATACTAAGGTATCTGGCTTCAAAAAGTGTGACTCATGCTGTCAGAAAATGTCTCTGACAGATAGGCACACTAGATGTCTTTAATGTTTGGGCGCTGTTTACCTGCAGGACTCCTGTTCTAGTCCAAGGGTCCTGCAGGAGCACAAAAACAAATTAATCCTTCGGGGATTATTGAAGCCTCCGGATTCTCTGGCTAAAAGTACTCAGCCAGCGAAATCCCCTAAGTCTGTCAAGCTGTCGGCTCCACCTAGGGAGCCGACTCCTTTACTTGACCAACCAAGTATGTCGGTACCGGCTGGCACTGACAAGACAACTCCTCCGTCGGCTCCATTTGCTATTTTGGAGCCGTCTCGGAGCCATAAGAGACTGAGGTCGCCATCCTTGGAGTCCATCCACTCGGCACCGCAGTCACCTTTATTACAGAGTGAACGTAGCCATCATTCTTCCCACTCCTCTCGATTCTCTAGATTATTGGATCATGATGTGGAGAGGGTATTAAGTAGGTTGCTTAAGTCACAGGCACTGGCAAAAATTGTCCAGCCCACCTCAACAGGTATCTGCTCCAACCGCCTCTATTTCTATTCCTCCTCTGACTACATTTAGCTTTGAGCCGGAGACCATGGATCCACAGGCAGTAGAACCGTCGGCGCCGATCATTTCTCCTTCGGTTACGACATCCGCTCCGATTACCTCGATTGTACCTTCTATCGAGGGATCTGGGTGCCGAGGCTCTCTCGTCGGCTCCGAGGGGGGGGAGTGGCATTGGACCCTTGTCCAACCCCATTCTCCCCCTCGCATCTTCTGCGCAGGTGAGCTCGGCTCCAACATTGGCCTTGGAGCCATCACCCTCTATGCGGAGAAAGACTCCTGTTTCTTCTGAGTCTGAGCTTTCTCTGCCTAGAGGTCGGGATGCCTTTGAGGTCATACGGAGTGCACTGTCCCCCGAGACAGCTCTACTGCCAGCTCCATCGGCTCCTCCCCCCGTGGTGTCTGTGCCAACCTCTACTCCTCCTCCAGACCCCAAGCATAGGGAACATATGCCCCAGGACACCCCATTGGGTGATCCCTCTTCTTCTGAAACCTCCCATGATCACTCAGAGGAGCCACCCTGGAAGAAGCGCAAGAGGAAGCATATAGACTCCCCTGAGTCTGTCACTTCAGATACAGACATGGATGAATCAGAAGGGTCCCCAAGGTCTCCCTCTGAAGATGTTTCCTTTTCGGACATCCTTGAAATGCTTAGGCAGAGGAGGGACTGGACTTCCCTAGCCCCTACTGAGGAAGGGTCTGTATACCTGGACGCATTCGGTTCCTGACCTTCCACCTCCCGGGTATCTCCTCCTTTCAATCCACTCATGTCTGTAGTGGCTCGAAAGGCTTGGTCAGCTCCAGATTCTGTGGAACCTACTCCGAGGAGGCCAAATAAATTTATAACTGCCCCCCAGGACAAGCAATTCCTCTCCAAAGGTGTGCCTGTTGATGCCATGATGGTAGCAGAGCCACCAAGAAAGAGTTAGCAGAGACCTCTTCATCTGTTCATACTCTGAACAGAGAGTCTCGGACAATGGACAGATATGGAAAGTGAATGTTTGCTTCAGCGACCTTTTCAATGAGGTCCCTGAATTATCTATGCCATTTTACACATCTTCAAAGGGATCTCCTGAAAGAGCTTGGAGATACCCTTCAAGATCCTACAGCTGAGGGAGCACCAGCCAAAGTAGCTTCTCAGCTTGCGACTCTTAATTCCATAGTTAACTCCTCCATGAGGCTGATTTCCTATGCAGCCGATGGGACGAGCAGAGCCGTAGGGACAGGTGTGGCTCTCAGGAGACATGCTTGGATGCAGCTGTGTCAGTTTGGGGAACCCTTTCGAGCATCCTTCACCAATACTCCCTTTGATGGCTCCTTTCTCTTTGGGCCTCAGGTGAAAGACACATTGACCAGGTGTGAGCAGGAAGGCAAGACTCTCTCTGCCGTGGGAGTCTGTTTTTCCACTCCTTCCAGACCTTATCCCAAGGGTCAGAAGAGTGTAAAGATGTGGTTCTGAAAATCCCAGGGACCCTTGCCTGACACACATGGTGATTTTTCCCCCAGGGGCAGAGGGGGAAACAACAATAAGATGCCACCCCAGTGGCAGAGGGGGACTGCAAAACCAGGGTGACGGAGAAACCTTCTCTGCCAAACCCTTCCAGCATCCATGAAGGGTTGCCCGACTGCTCACCTCTGGAGGCAGTCGGGGGAAGACGTTCGCTGTACCCAAAAGCCTGGCAAAATATAACAAGAGACAGATTGGTACTATCCATCATATCTGGAGGTTGCAAAATTCCTTTCCATCAATCCCCCATAGAATCAAAAAATCCCATCCCAGATGTCCCACCCAGTTTAAGGGATCAAGCAGTTACAGAAGTTTCAAGACTGCTAGAAAAAATAGCCATTCAAGAAGTCACCGCAGACCAACTAGGATCCGGAACTTACTCAAGATTCTTTTTAGTACCAAAAAAGACAGGGGACTGGAGACCAATTCTGGATCTTAGCAGATTGAACAAATCTGTGCAAAAAGAAAAGTTCTGGATGGTGACACTGCAGTCCATTTTCCCTTTTCTGGGTCAGGACAATTGGATGTGCTCGATAGATCTTCGTGATGCATACTACCATATCAAGATGGACAGATGCTCCAGGAGATTTCTTCGCTTCCGGGTAAGGGCCAGTCATTACCAGTTCAGAGCTCTGCCCTTTGGTCTCACCTCAGCCCCCATGGTGTTCACCAAGTGTATGGCAGTAGTCATGACTCACCTGAGGCGTCAAGGATTCCAGGTGTTTCCCTATCTAGACGACTGGCTCCTGACTGCTACCACCAGGCGTCAACTCTTAGAGGCACGGGATTATACAGTCACATCATGCACTCAACTAGGCATTACAGTAAATTTCGAAAAATCTGCCTTGTTGCCCTGTCAGTCTATCACATACATCGGAGCAGAATTAAACACAAAAGAAATGTTTGCAAGATTACCACAGGAAATAGTTTCCACTATTCGTCAACAAGTGTTAATTCTAATGCAGAGCAAAAGGGTTCAAGTCAGTCATGTCCTCCAAGCTCTAGGCTCCATGGCAGCTGCCATTCTTCTTGTCCCATTAGCGCGTTTCCACATGAGAATCCTTCAGTGGCGGCTTTTCACGCAATGCTCCTTCCAGGAACTACCCATGTCTCACATGATCCTGATCACAGAAACATGCAAAAGACACCTTTCTTGGTGGATGGTCTCCTCACTAGTAATTCAGGGCAGACCTTTCATCCAACCCCCTCCGGTAGCCATAGTGACCACTGACGCCTCCTTGATAGGGGGGGGGCATTATCTAGGCAGGACAGTCCAAGGCACTTGGCAACCTCACGAGTACCTTCTACATATCAGTGTCCTTTTAAGCAACTATTTTTTTTTGATAACTCCAGAACACAAAAATGTTTAGCACGATGACTTAAGCAACAGAGCGTTGAAATGATTTTTGCCAAACTTAGGGAACCTGTAACAAGAAAAATAACCAGAGGTCCTGTAGAGGTTTTAAAGATATTTTTGAAATTTTATGAAAGTTTGTATAAAGCAGAGAAATGTGGAAATTAAGAAAGACTACAACTGGCAATATGCATGGAAGACTTAATTATGCCAAGTTTAGAGGTAGACAAGGCTCAATACCTTTACAGTTAAGATATAGGCAGTGATGATATAAAAACAGTGATTTATAATCAATCTTCAGGAAATTCTTCAGGAACAAATAGTTTTCCTCTGGAAGTTAGGAAGTTAGGAGAGAAGAAAATAGTAAAAATCTGGAAGATTTTGTTTCAGTATTTTGAAAGGAGAGGAAATAGCAATACATTGGAAGAAAGCTGTGGTGGCCATGTGGCTTAAAGATGGCAAAGATCCTTCAGACCCATCTTCATATAGACATATTTCAGTTTTAAACCTCAATATATAAAGTGTTTTATGTTGATACTAGCTAAAACCGTGGCAAAGGCTGTGCTAAAATTGATAGGTATGGATCACTGTGGTTTTGTGGAGGGGAGGCCAACATATGACATTAATAGAAAAGTAGTAGAACAGTAATGATCCAGATTGAAGCAGAATGTAGGAAAATACCTCTGTTTGTGGGTCTTGATACAGAAGAAGCATTTGGCAGAGTAAGCTAGGATTTTATGAGTAGGCCATTGGAAAAATTCCATTGCCTTGTACAATAATAAGGTCAATTGGAAGGATATATGAAGGATCAGAGACCAGCATTAGATGGCGAGGGATCCTCTCACATACGCTGTGTTTGAACAGGGGAACCAGGCATGAGTGTCATCTTTCCCCTTTATTATTTGCTTTATAGTTAGAGCCATTTGCAAAGAAAATAAGGGACTCGGAAGTACAAGGATATAATTGGTATGGTAATCAAGAAAAGTTGGTTTTATTTGCACATGATATTATTTTGTATCTGATAAATCCAGAAAAAGACATTCCAGTATTTTGGAACTTTTTGAGACCGTTTCAGATCTTTTTGGGATATAAAATTAATAAAGATAAAGCAAAGGCTATATCCATAAATGTATGCACCCACACAGAAATTGACTCAGCATCTTATGTCCCCATAAATATGGGTACTGAAGTATTTAATTTGAGTATGGATTAAAAAGGCCTTTGTTATGTTATGCTCAGGATGTGTGGGAAGAAACTTAAAAGACAATACAAACACTGAGAAACTAGAAACTCATGTTTATGGATAGTAAGATGCAACCAGTGAAAACGTTTTTAGTCTCTAGTCTTGTATATGGGTCAGGCATACTTTTATCAATCCAAGGAGAAGTTGTGGATAGTAATTAATAAAGAATTGCAGAACTTTATCTGGGAGGGAAGAGGGCAAAAGCTGAGTGGGATAAGTTGATCCTTCCAATAGAACAAGGTGGTTTAAGTTTACCTGATTTTAAGGGATATTTTAGAGCTACACAGTTCAGTCTCATTTTTATACCCTTAGCAGACTTGAAAGAAGTTTTCCTCCGATAGATAGCAAGTGTTGAAGGTGTGATGGAGAAGAAAGAGGTAACTAGGAACATGTTTTGGGACTGTAATGAGTTGTGGAGATTTAAAAAATTCCCCACAGAGTACTCTTTCAAAAATATTGGGTTAACAAATGGCTTTAAGTAAGGAAATGATTCTTTTGAGCTGGGATGCAAGATTGTAATTGCTAAGACATAGTAAGGCCTTATTAAGCTTAATTCTGTTAGCAGCCAAAAAAAGCAGTTGCTAGAACATGGAAATCAAAGTCGACACCAACTGTATTTGAGGTAAAAGAACTGGAAGAGAGGTCTTTAGAAAAGGGAAGGAGTAAATTATATAGAAGTAAAGGGGAATTGTGAGAGCAATGCATGTATAATATAATGTTCAGGAGGAGGAGTGAGATTTACGTGAAGGCAGGAATTCAGCAATTTTTTTAATGATGGACTGATGATAGTAGCAAAGAAAATACGTGTGATATAGATTCTATTTAAATGGAATATGTTAAAATAGTTTATTTTCCTTTCTGTTAATGTATGTCTATATCTTAAGTGATAATGTAATAAAAATTAAAAATAAATAAAATCCAGAACCCAAGGGGAAAAAAAATTCACGAAGACCTGTCTGGATCTTTCCTTCCTTAACCAGGTTGTTGAAGTTCCAAATCTCAAAATGCTATCCCTTGACAACGTGTTGCCTGTTATTTCCCCCTTAGTTTTTAATGGCCCTAGATTTAAAATGTGTTTAACTTCACATTCCTATAGCCACAATTTTTAAACTTTTTTTCTCAAAGTATTTGTGTGCCTTTATTACACTTTTTGGTTCTTTACATTACCCTTTGGGTAATTATCCGCTACTCTCAGCCTTTTAGCCAAGAAATCTGGACAAAGTCTAAAATTATGGGTGGACAAAGGCTCAAAAAATAGGGATAGATTTTAAATCTTGTTCTTATAAACTTAGAAAGTTGCTAGAGCAACTGGATTTGTGTTAGCATGCATTTTCTTGAATGATATGAAGTCTGAAAGTCAAATTTGTCTTATTATTAAGTGACTTCAGTCCTCAGTGATTTGCCAGAAAAACAAAATTTTATGAAAAACAGGCCAGAATATGAGACAAAAATCTGGACAGTTGAGTGGTATGTTTCAAAGGTATTGTATATAGTGTCTAGTTCCAGTAACAGCCTATTGCAGAGTTCAAAGCATTAAAATGCCAGGAATCTCTCACAGCTGTAAGCAATTTCCCTCTTGGACTAGGTTTGCAGAAGAACATTCAAAAATATTTCTTTATTCCTTACCATCCCCTGGATACTTCTTTTCAAAGAACCTTTCTCCGACATGTTAAACTAGATCTGTTTTAATGTGTTCCTGAGTCTTTCCACTCATTCTAGCAGTTCTGGGAAGGGATTTCTCAGTGTTTTAGAATTCACTGTATCTAAAATTCTCATGATTCCTCTAGCCATTTTCCACGTAAAATATATATTAAAAAAGTTGAGTGGGATGTGAAATTTGTTTGACCTCAACGTCAATACACCCTAATCTTTCAGATTTCAGTTTTGGGATTTATACAAGTGGAACTGTTGTCATGAAGAGACCATGTTTATCTGAATCCAGGTCTTCTATTCTACCTTCTGTAGCCTCTGTGGTCTGTAACAAAAGATGCCTTGTACTTTGTTGAGGAGCTGTCTCTTTGCAGGGTCTTTGGGCAAAAACACTTAAACATCTGAGAGATGTCAGTAATAAGTGCTGCCAACTGTCCTAATTATCTGTAATTCCCTTCACTTCTGCAGGTGATCGTAGACTATGCGACTTTTATGTGGTACATAAACAGGAGGTTTCCATAGCTCACCCAGTGTGCATATTAGCCATGGTCACCTGGGATATAGCAATTCTCTACAGTCTCACTTTACATGCTTCTTACTTTCAGTCACTGTAAAAACTTTGTGGCAGACAAGCTGAGCAAGAGCAGGACAGATGCTCACAAATGACAACTGAATCGGAGTCATCCAGGAATTGATCTGTTTGTGGGGAAACACATCATATAAACCTGTTTGCCTCTAA
The DNA here is from genome assembly GCF_019279795.1 of Protopterus annectens. Classification (NCBI taxonomy): domain Eukaryota; kingdom Metazoa; phylum Chordata; order Ceratodontiformes; family Protopteridae; genus Protopterus; species Protopterus annectens. The sequence continues at coordinate 887,315,872 of NC_056739.1, forward strand.
TTATAACAAATAACTGGCAAAATATTGCTCCAGGATTCCTTGTGAGCAGCTTTGGAAACATGTGTGTTCTCCTTTTCTTAGATAGGAATGGTCCTGCATGTCATTTTATCCCTTCCACTGATATCCAGGGTCTTTCTGAAGATTCAGGACTCTTTGAGGTCTTTGTGGCATCTCCCTTCTGGTCCAAGCAACAGCGATTCTTTCTTCTTTTAGAAATGGCCAAAGATAAGTACCACAAGCTTCCTCACAGACTGGACCTACAGGATTTTTTCAGTACTCCTCAGCTTCAAACAGGTATGACTGACTGCCTATGTAATACAATGTTAATATATTTTAGGCACCTTTTTTCTGAGGGTGTACAACAGCTATTTGTGTAGTTTGTTTGCTGGGGTAGTACAATGATCACAAAAGAACATTTTCAGGCACAGGCCAGGTAAAAGAAATAATATAGGAAGCAAAGAAAACTGCTGCTAGAAAATTGTTGAGGGAAAATATTCCATTGAGTATGCTCTTCAGGCTGATTTGAGGTTCTTGTAATGGAAACAGTGTTACTGATTGCTCTGACTTCTGCAAGAACAGTGTCTGAGGTGCAAGCTGCTATTCTGAGATACAAGCTCTTATCTTGGGTCAACCTCATCTAATTTTCTTCAAAAAGTATGGTTTCCTTCAGAACAAATCCTTCATTGATGCCTAAAGTGGTATCCAAGTTTATTTTCAGCTAAGCTATCCATTTCTCTGTCTTCTTTCCAGAACCTAAAATTGGTGAAAATTGTTCCTCTTTACTCTCGATATTCACAGATAACTCAGATATCACATTGACAGAAAAGGTAGCCTGTAAATGGTTCATCTGCCAGGCACCTACTTGTAAATGTTTTGTTTCCTAAGCACTTGCTTACTCTAGAACCGGTACCAAGATTATCAGAGATTTGGGAAGCATGGCAAAGCTTTAAAAGGCTCCAGTGGTCAGTTGCCTAGTAATAACCTCTGATCCTAAAACTTTCAGAAACTGTGTCTATTTATTCATTTCTTATGAAGGTAAGAAATTAGAACAACCATTTCCAAAATAAACAGTTTTCAAAATGGCTGTCCCATGCTATTTTCTTTTATTATTCCCATTTGTATTAAGTCAATTCTGTATAAGTCAAGGCACATACTTCTAGGGTGTTCCTTATTCAGTGGCTCTTTGGAAAGGGATGGACTTGACGTGTTCTGCGGTAGTATCTTGTCCTTTGTACATGCTTTTATAAAGAACTGCAAACTCTTTTCCAGGTCTAGAACAGGCTTTATTAGGACCATTCTCCAAGGGCTCTTGGACCTTAACTCTTCATCCTCCCTTCCTTTCTGAGGTTTAGTATTCTATCCATATAGCTTATGCTATGCAGCAGTGATCAAATGACAAACGTAGTACTGTTGTGTAAGTCAGCTTGCAGTAAAAGTAGATATTCGAATGATTGCTGAAGTAGCTGTGCTGCCTCCATCCTCCTCATTTTGTGTAAATTTTTTGTGTGCCATATTGAGGCATTGAATTCCTTTTACTTAGGATTGACCACTTTCCAGGTTCTAGCCTTCCTCTTAATGGGTGGCATGAAAGCCCTAAAGTCTTGGCACCCACACTACTGGACCTGATGCTTGTTTTTGTCCGATTCAACTTTTTGGTTGTCAGATCTGAGATCTGATCTTGGTGTCCTCTTACCATAGCTTTGATCCAAGGCTCTGACTCCTTCTCTGTCCACAGTTCCCTCCTCCTGTCTGATTTACTTCAGATCTTGTTTGCCACCTCTTTGTCTAGATGTAGATCATGTAGATCCAATGCTGTGACTCCTTCCCTACTAACAGTTCCCTCCTTCAGTCTGATTTACCTCAGATCTCGTTTGCCACTTAGTCATCCAGACATATTTCCAAGCGCTCTTCCTGCAGTCATAAATGAATGCCTTTTTTGCAGTTTTCATTTTCTTGACTCCTCCCTTTAGCTTTTTAGTATTTAGGATAGAGCATTTTGTAATTAACGGTTAAGTTAATAGGTTGTGTTTGTAGTCCTTAAGACTGTATTTTGAGAGTATTTTGTAATGGAGCTTTCCAGTAGTGTTAATTGTGCTTTCTTTTTCCCTTTTAATGTGCTTATTATTGTTTTCCCTAGAAATATTTTAAAGGACACACACACACACACACACACACACACACACACACACACACACACACACACACACACACCCATGTTCACATCTTTGTGTTGAGGCACAGTAGTTTTCCAGCTGTGGGGGGGTAAAATGTCTTCCTCCCACAAAGAGAAACAATAGACCACAGGGAAATCTGGTAATTGTGAGCACCAAATCTGCTGGCTCGGAATCCTAAAAAATCAGGAAAAAAGAACCATGCACTGTAGACAATCTCAGCTGAGACTTCAGAGTAATCAAGCAATTCTAACTTGTTTAGAAATCAAAACTTTATTGAAAACCAAATAGATAAGTGCTTTCGCCCTTAAATAAGCTTCATCAGATGAGATCTGCAGTCCTTCTTGGTGTCTATCTCCATTGGAACCAGGAGAACTTCCTAAGCCAGTTGACCGAGGAATTATTTCCTCAGCTCCAATGGCAGAGTCAGCTTTTGAGCTGAGGAAAGGGCCTTGGCTAGATGAAGAAGACAGGTGCATGCACTGAATTCAGATCCATCTTCACACCTAATGGATCATGTGTCTCAGTCCTCTCATTTTGGTCAAAAGGGACAGTTAGAACCCATAGGAATCAAGATAGTTTGACATTCGAGCTTCTGATTCCTACTTGTCTTCATCAGGGATCTAGAGATATATTCTGCAAAACAGGCATGCAAACAGAAATACATAGACTTCTCACCTGAATCAGTCAGTGAGGACATGGATTTGGATAAGGGAGAAGGATTCCCCCACATCCCCTTAGAAAATATCATATTTGGGGACATCCTAGAATTGATGATGAAGAAGTGGGATGATCCATTGAAACTCCTCATTCAGATGAGTTTGTGTTTCTTGAAACGTTTGGGTCTGGCTGATATGCATTCTGGGTGGTCTCCCCTCCTGATGTTTTTGATAGATCTCATAGCTCAGAGGGCTCAGAAGGACCCTCTTGTTACAGAGCCAGTCACCAAAAAGCCAAATAGAATCCTAGTAGCTCCAAAAGAGAGAGAATTCTGGTCTAAGGGCCCCTCCAGTAGATGCCGTGGTGGTCGCAGCAGATGGCATATCAAGAGCAGCTGGTACAGGCATTAGCATGCATCACCATGCCTGGATCCAGCTTTGAGATTTCAGTTAAAGCTTCAAGATGTCCTCTATTAATGCACCTTTTGATGGTTCTATGCTCTTTGGACCAAGGAAAAAGAGACACTTACCAGGAGTGAACAAGATGGTATGATCCTGTCTGCTCTAGGAATCTGTTTCTTCACTCCACAAAGATCCTATTCCAAGAATCAAACCGGAGGTAAGAAATTGTTGCTTAGAAAGTCACAGGGTTTTCATCATGACATTCCTGAAGATAAGCCTCCCCAAGTCAGAGGAGAAGGCAGTTCAAATGGATGTTACACAAGAGGCAGCCTCAGACCACAGAACTAGGATTTTTGTGGTCCTTTCACTGAGAAACCATACCATCATCCCTGAAGTGTTACTCACCTTGCTGCACTCTGGAGGCAGTTGGGGGATACTTAACCTTACACCCTCAAGCCTGACAAATCATCACTTATGATTCCTTGGTTTTAAGAATAATCACCAGAGGCTACTCCATATCATTTTTGTATCCTCCAAACAAAAGACTTGAAGATTCTTGATACTCCACCCAGTCAGTTGAAATCCAAAGAAACAGAAGTGTCAAAGTTGCTAGACAAAAGAGCCATCTAACAGTCACCCCCCCCCCCCCAAACAGTTAGAATGCAGAGTCTATTAAAGGTATTTTTTATTTCCAAAGAAGACAGAGGACTTCATTCCACTATTGGACCTCAGCCACCTCAATCAATTTATCAGACAGAAAATTTTCAGATCATCACATTACAGTCCGTACTACTTCTCTTGAGGAAGTATGGTTGCATATGCTGTTTAGATAATTTTGATGCCTATTACCACATCAAGATTCGAAGGCAATCCAGGTGATTTCTCCATTTCCGACTGTGAGCCAGTAATTACTAATTCAGAGCACTGCTGTTTGGTCTCACCACAGCCCCCTGGGTGTTCACCAAAGTTATGACAGTGATGGCAGCTCACCTATGACTGCCAGGGATTCAAGTTTTTCCATATCTAGACAATTGGCTCCGAACTGCTATCTCCAGGGCTCTACTATTACAGCACCAAACCTTTCTACTACTCCTTGCAGATCAGTTAGGAATAACAATTGTACAGAGAGCAAACCCCCCCCCCCCCAGCTCAACACATAAGAGTTCATTGTATGACCGATAAAAATCAAGAAATTGCCAAACCCCCAACTGCAAGAGTTTTGCCATTAAGACTGGCAGCCTCTCAGGTAGTTCAACATCCATCCCACAAGCAAGACTTTAAAAAAAAAAAAAAAGTCTGATGGCTTCTGCATTATATTAGTACCACTAGCAAGATGTTACATGAGTGTTACAGTGGAGACTGTTTGTCCACTGGTCACAGAGTCTCCATCCTCTACACAACAGTATCTGTCTTACTCAGAAGCCATATAAGATGGTCGATAAATTCTCCCTCAGTGGCAGAAGGGAGATCTTTCTGCCTACCAGTTCCCTAGGCAGGCCACAGTAACTATGGACACTTCCCTTGGGAAGTCAGTTCAAGGGACTTGGCTACCTGCAGTGGTCAAACTTCACATTAATGTCTTGGAGATGAGAGCAGTCCTCCTAACGTTACAGGTTTTTCAGACTTCCTACCCAAGGGTGTGATTTGCATCCAGACGAGCAATATGTCATTGGTATGGTACATCAACAAACAATGTGGAACACGTTCATAGCCTCTTTGCCAAGAGGCCACGTTAGTCTGGCAGTCGGTGCTGTCTTTCCATCATTTTCTGGTAACAACACACATTCCTGGAATGTTGAATGTACTAGAGGACAGGTTGAGCAGGTGTATCCTATTACCTCGTGAGAGGTTTCTCAAACAAACAGTGGCAATAGAAACCTTTAGCTGCTGTGACCAATCCTGCTGTGACCTCTTTGCTGCCTCTTAGAACAACAAATACAGCAGTTACTTTGCCCTCATCCCTCCATGGGGACAGTCACAGAGTGATGATCTAGTTCACTTGTGGCCCCCTGGTCTTCTCTGTGCCTTTCCCACCAATACCTGTCTCGACAAAATTCATACAGAAAGCCACAAGGTGCAAGACCAAGGTGATCCTCATTACCCTGTTTTTGTCCCCAGCAGGTATGGTTCCCTTTCTTTGTCCTCACTTGCTGCACCCACCTTTGGTGCTTCATCCCATCCTAGATCTGCTGAGTCACCCATCTGGAATGCCTCTACTGGCTGGCCAGAATTTAAAACTAACGGTATGATTTCTCCAGTTTTAATGAGAGATGCCAGGCTGTCTTGTCTGGTAGTCCACATAATCTCCTCTTTTCAAAAGGAATCAACCAAAAAGACTTACAAGAGCAAATGGAAAAAATGCTGTATTTGGGTTCCATCAAAACAATTGGACCCTGTTTCAACCCCTATTCTATCAGTCTTTTGGAAGTTTTTTTGCCAGGGTTCCAGTTATTCTGCTGTAATTGTTCAGGTAGTTCCAATTTACAATTATCACATAGGCCATAATGATTTATCTATTGCTTCTCTTAGGATATATAAAGCTTTCTTCAGAGGAACTTTTTTAAGACCTCCCATTCAAGACCCAGTTTCCTACATGGTATATCACATTGTTACTTCAGTCACTGACTAATAAACATTTTAAGCCTGCAGCCTCAACCAAGATAAAATTTCTTTATTGGGAGATAATCTCCTTAATAGCCATTACCACTGCTAGATGAGTTTTAGAATTACAAGTGCTGTCATGCAAGCCATCCCTTTCTCATCTTCCACAAAGATAGTGTCATTGAGAATGAACCCTTCCTTTTTCCTAAACATTACAAACTGCGGTGGTGGTGCTGCGGTAGCATTGTCGCCTCACAGTAAGACGTTGTCCTGTTCGATTCTCAGCTAGAGCGTCTTCTGTGTGGAGACATGCATGAATGGGCGTACCTTCATTGAAGGTTGTGCATCAGGGCTGGCAACTCGGCACATAAAAATCTACTGCCAATCATTAGCGGACCGGAGTTCCGCTGTGGCGACCCCTAACCGGGAAAAGCCGAAAGACCCAACATTTCATCGGAAACAAATTTGAACCAACACATTAACTTAACTGTATTTGGATTTTCCAAATTACTGGACTAAAAATGAACACAAACTTCATACATTAGAAATGCGCAGACAGCTAAGGTTTTTACTTGCACTGTCCCAAAGATATCAGAAGACAGTCCAGCTATTTGTCTCTATTTTCTAAATGAAACTAGGACAGTATGTATCAAAAGTGCCACTTTCTAAGTAGCTGGCAGACTGCATTTCTTTTGTATATAAATCTTGAGAATTGCTTTTGCATTCTAAACCTAAAGCTCACTCCACTAGAACAATGGCTACCTCTTCAGCATTTGCAAAAAGTGTTCCTGTTTGTGACATCTGTGCAGCAGCAACTTGGTCAACAGTTCACACCCTTGTAGTTCAGTACAGGTTGGATGTGCAGTCTAGAACTCACACATCCTTTGGCACTGCTATTCTCAGGAATGCTCTTCCTTGAATCCACCCAGGATCTTTTTATAGCTTGGGAATCTGTCCAAAAAATTTGAATTGGGCAAAAGTAGATGACATCGGATATGATAGTTATGTACTTACCATGATGTTAGATCCGTGTTGTCTCATTTTCATTCAGTTCAACATCCCTCCCTCCTTCCAAATTGCCTTTTGCATCTTTTGGCACTTGGACAGACCCATACCTCTCAGCTATCCAGATTTTCACAGAATTTTCAGATTTTTTGCACCATATTTTTGGTCTGTTACTCATAAAATTTGTGGTTTTCCAAATTTTTGTGGCAAATCATTGAGGACTGAATTCACTAAGTAATGCCAGGCATTTGAGTTTCAGACTTCGTATCCTTCAGGAAATGTGAGGTAGTACAAGACATTTTATTCTATCAACTTTCCATGTTTTTAAGAGTAATATTTAAAATTTGTCCCCCCCCCCATTATTTTTGTCTTTGTCCAGATTTCTTGTGCTTAGAGGTTGAGAACTATGGACAGACCTCGACTAAGACCCTGTCTGTTCCACATCACCATACCAAATTCTGGTAGAAGGCACTAAGATCATATCTGACAACCCCAGAGTTGAGCCAGCAGAAAATGAGACAACACAGATCTAACGTTATGGTAAGTACATAACTATTGTTTTTCTTCCTGCTGTGTTCAAGCTTTCAGTTTTCTGGGCATGTGGAAGGTGCTGTTGATCTTTGGAAGCTGGATGTCTGTTATATTCTAGGTATAACCTGTGTATCTTAGGCTACTGCAGCAGTGATCATTCAAACATCTGTTGTAGTTCACTTACTCAACTGTATTTATTTGGTGAGACATAAGTACATGCCAGTGCAATACTCTTCCCTTGCCACAAATCTATCATTATTGTCTCCTCATCCTCTACTACACCGTAAAAATCCACTGCCAATCATTAGCAGACCAGAGTTAGGCTGTGGCGACCCCTAACCGGGAAAAGCTGAAAGGCATCGATCGATCCTCTTCTACTACTATTGGAGCCCCTCTAGCAGTCAGTATTATTACTCCCTCATTTCCTTTGTCCCTGATATTCTGATGAATGTCTGTCCTAAATTCCTTTCTTTGCCAAATTCACATGCTCATTTGTATCCAAATATGTCTATTGGCACCCTACATTTCTTACTATATTCTAGTACTCTTAGCTTTTTGCATTCCATGATAATATAGAAAGAAAGAGTGGCCATTATGATAGAAAGCTATTATTCTCACGTACTTTACCTGACAGTTCTTTTGAATGTGTATTTCCAGCTTTTGGCAGACATGCACGTATTAATGTTTGGCACACTGATCTTTTATGCAGTTGCTTCTCATATCCATTTGAACCTGTGTCACATTTTTCAAGACTTTTTGCCTCAATGAAGACACTGAAACAAAAAAATTCCCCTAACTTTTCAGAACTGCTCATCCTCTGTTGATGGGAACAAACACACACAACTTACATTTTCAACAAATTAAGTTTTACCTTTCCAGATTGAAGTAGTTGCCCAAATAGATGGCTGCACCTACAGGCATTACCTAATCTAAAAGTAAGGTTACCCATGCTAAAGTACATGCTACAAGACTGTATTACTACTTGCACTAGAATGCATGCACATGCTTTCAGTAAAGATTAACTTTCATCCCTAAGAAAATGTGCACTGGCTACCTTTAAATAGATTCATTTGTGTGCTGTTCTGTTAAATGCATCAAAGTATTATGTCTGCTGTGGAGGCTACTACTACTTATTTATTGCAGTTTCACTGAGCTCCTTGCAACTGTACCTTACACTTTCAAACAGCTGGTCTCCAAGAAAAAGCACTCGTAATGAGAGAAAAACAGCTAACAACTTTGCAGATGCATAAAACAGTCTTTGAAAATGTTAATCTGAATGCAATGTACAGACTTCCCCGACCAACTGCCTGCACCTGCAGACTTATTGTCTCCTCTGAGTGTATTTGCTAATGGGGGAAAAAGGCAAGCTAATAACTTTGTAGGTGCAAGAAACTTACCATTCACAAGCTTTTCATATCTATTTGTTTAGAAAACCTTGGCTATAGTGTAAACTAAGAACATTAATCTATACATCCACCCCTGTTAAAACAAGGGAAATTATTTTAATTGTACATATAATATGATCAATAAACTTGTATACCCCACCCCAGCAGCCTGAGATCACATTATAGTAACTTTAATGTGCTTCTGTTTAGACTTTTTTATCTTGTGTAAAGTTGGTATATTGTACAACTAAGTATCATTAACATATACAGCAGTTACTGATAACACATTTCTTCACATTTATATTACTCCTGAATGGATACTTTACAAAACTGCTTCACAGTATAACATGCAATATACTTCATTAATTTTTTTTGGTCTCTTTAGATCTTATTTGTACTAGCCAAGCCCATTATTGCCCCATGTCAACATTGGATCCACCAGCCATCCTTCTACCCCCAGACTTACTCCATTATTGCTGGGTCTGGTTGTGGATCCTAAGGGTGTCCTGGTGTCTTTTCTCATCTGTGCTTCTGTCTAGGGTGATTTTTTTTGTTTAGGTTCAGTCCACCCCCCATGCATGTTGATTGCGTCCAAGGGCAAGTCACCTGTTTGGACCATGCCTCTCCTTAGGGAGCATATCAGCGAGTGTCCTCCCACCCAGGATGGCTACGTCCATCCCTTCCCTATCTGCTTCTTCATTTGCCCAAGATGCTAATTGAACCTGGGTCAACTGGGCTGTAGTCCGGGATTTATCCCTGTATACCACTGGAGCAGACCCTATGTCATGAAAATTTTTGTACGAACAGTTTTAACAGCAAAGATCATTACATACTCCAAACTACTAAGAATAAAAATGTTTAGGTTTATGATATTGTATAACGCAGTCATATATAACTGTGGCCCACTACAACAAGTCATTTGGTATTCTGGTACAAACAGAGCTATATCTCCAAATTCTGTATTGATCTATAAAATACTGTAGTTCAGCAATTGTCTCCAAGCAAAAAAGTACTTTTTGCAAGAGAACTAAACTGCATTCTTAAGGAAACACACAGATGACTCCCTCCACTTAGACCATCCTAGATTTAAGAATGCTATAGGAGGAAGAACCTTTCCTATATTAGGACCCACAATATGGAATAAACTACCAAATCATTTAGGAATAATCCAAGTTTACAAACTTTCATACCGTATAAGTAAAGAGGCTAATGTTTCTCTTCCTTCTAGCTTAAGCTGTGCCATGATACATGTGTCATTGCCTTTCAATCTCTGATTTACAATAAACCAAAAACGTTGCAGGAGGCACCAGTGCCAGGGAAGGCAAAAACTCCAAACAAAAATCCACTCACAGTCCAGCACTGAAGGAGGAACCATGAAAATCACCAATGTGAAGAAACCACTTTATTCAAGCATAAAAAAATCCTGAACATACAATAGAATGAATACTTCCTTCAATTCGAAGAGGTGGCAATGCGTTCTGTGTGTGGTGGTTTATATGCGAATATAGTGATGTTACAGTGGGAAAAGAAACATCTTTTTAATTCCCCCTATTTTTGACACTGCAAATCCTATATTTGTTTTTTGGATGGTATATTTATCTACTGAGATGGACCCAAAGATTCCATTGATGATTTTTTTGAGTATATTAATTCTTCAACTAATTTTTTGAATTTTTGCCATAGCACTGGTTATGAAGAGATTGCATAATTAGATGTGAAGTTAATTAAACATGCTCCCTCCAGGGCCTTTATAGCTTATTTTTTTTAGAAAACAAACATACTCCAATAGTTTTTTACACTTTGATAGTTCGCACCCTTATAAGCAGAAAAAGGCTCTTGTTAAGGGACAACTTGTAAGGGCTGCACATATGGTGACCTTATTCGAAGCTTTTTTGAATGACTGTGATGTATTAAAGAATATGTTTTTGAAAAGAGGGTACCCCAGTAACCTGATTAATGAGGTGATGTTAGAGTTATTAATAAGAGAGAGAGAGGTTACTTTAAACCTATATTGTTCCAATTACATGTGAATACCATAGGGAATACCAGTGTTCTTCCAAGTATCACTATGAGCAACCCTGTCGAGGTTATGAGCACTAATTTTCAAAGTGCTTTTATTACATCATTCAATAAAACAAGCAAAAGAATTGCAGACATATTTAAAAATTGGGTAGACATTTCTAATAATAAAGACATCAAACAGTGTGTTGGCGAAAAACCCAATATTGTTTATCAGAGAGGTAGATCTGAAGAATATTTTAGAACATAACTATAAAGAGCCAAGTAGTGTGTGTAAAAAAAAATGTGGTTCATGCAACTATTGCCCATATATTTTGGAAGGCTCTACATTTAAAATTAATAATGTCATGGTCAAATTGAACAAAAAAATGTACATGCAATACTGAAAAGGTAATTTATTGTGCATTCTGCTCAAGGTGTCCCTGTTTTTAAATCGGTAAAACCGAGAGGAAACTAAAAAACTGTATTTATGAACACCTAAGGGACATGAGAATAAAAAAGGACACCAATGCCCTAGCTAAACACTGCATGGAATTCAACTACCATTTTTTTAAATTTACTCTTACAAAGGTCCTTAATGTAGGTATGAGAGGTGGTCCATGGGCATTACTTTTGGAAAAACAGGAAGTTTTATGGCAATTGCGGGTTAATGCCACACAGTGGCTAGGCCTTAACAATTCTCTCTACATTGCATGCTTTTTAAGGCTGAAGGCTTTGGAGAGATAAAAGTTGCAAGACAGTTGAATAAGTTTATAGTCGCATATTTTATGCATACAGGCTATTTATATTTTATATCATCTAGCTATGATGTGCGTACATGCAGTATTTCTCTCTTAAATTTGTAGAAACTTGTTTTGTATTTATTATTAATATATTTGAGCCTTTTGTATATTACTATCAAGTTGTACCTTTTTACAGTGATTTATTTGATTTTTATATGTTTATACTTTTATATTCTTAAATATCTATGTCTGGATTTGGAGGGCATTGATTGGTTTTGCATAAGGGTGTGTGGTTTTAGTTAACTTTAAAAAGTGGTTATTTTAAATAAAGGTTGTTCTGAGGAAGTCTCTGAATTTAGAGACGAAAGTGCTAAACTTATGGATTAAATAAACAAAACTGTCATTTTTGAAGACTGCAAAGGGTTAGTTGACCAGCTCACATACATGGTTAACAAATTTAAAATAAATGTGCTTTACAATACACCTACAAGCTTAAGAATATCAACACAATTCCAGTCGTCATTCTCTCAGCCACTTTTTTTTGTAAATCCATATTTTGGCTATTTCTATATCCGATGGGATTGATGCTTTATAGTCTGCCATATATTCACTAATTTCAGTGTTTCTGGTCTTCTTCCTGATCATCTCCATCTCCAAATAGTCTGTGATTCAAGTCCAAGGTACTTTTGATATTACTAGTTGGCCACTTTTTATTTCTGTCACTCGGGTATTTTCCTTTGGAGCAGTGCAATAGGTTTCACTGGTTCACTCTTTGTTGGATAAGCTTTATTTCCTTTTTTGCCTGATTTGCATCAAAACATGCCTTTAATCCTTTAGGAAAAAATATTGATTGAAGATAGCTACATGCAACAACTTTAAATCTCACACCTGCATCTCAATACTCCTCAATTACTGGGATAAACGTACTTCTCTTTTACCAGCGTACAGTGAATAGTCATTTTCTACAAGTATTCTGTTGCGTCCGATTTTTAGTTTTTCGCTTTCTGCCTCAGTTCTGACAGAAACAACTCTTTCTATGGGTACAATTGGCTGCTTGTTCATGGGTAGGTTTAGAGGATGCACATGATGTGTGCCCTTTCATTTTAACAAATTCTGCTGTGGCACACCAGTCCGGTTGCTTATTGTATATTCATAAAATTAACACTTCCTTCCAATTGCTGTGCTACAGAAGAAAATCTCAGGATTCTCTGCATCCTCTGTCTTCGAACTACTATTTTTGAAACAGCTGTTCTTGAGAAGTGTCATGCTCAGACAGGCATTTCTTGATTTCAGCATCTGATTTTTGCAGTTTTACTGGTTCATCTGAATAGCCAGTTAAATGTTTTTTCTATTTTCCAGCTTTTTTTATTTAAGTTGATATATTCCGTTAGTGTTTCATTTATTCTGAACATTTCTGAGTACATTTGATTTATTTTTCAACATTACTGAAAACCATCTCATGCATCGTATCTGAAACCTGAACTGCTTTTGCTGAACAGCTACAAGATTCTTTCAGCTAGAGTCTCCTCTTTTCTGGTTAATTTTCTCTCAGGTTTTCCAGATTTCTTCTTTAACATTCAGGCAGTGTAACTAGTAGCCAGTAACTGAATTTTATCCAAACTGATAGTTTCACTGAATATTTTATTTTTTTTTTACAGGTGTGTTGATCTGTTTTTACACTAAGTGAGTGTAATCAAAGTCCAGTCTCAATCTGTGCTTTATAAAAAGGCCATGAGGTGGTCCAGAAAATTGGATTTTATGATCCTTCAGAAATGTGTGGGTGATTCTCACTGATCCTGGACTTACTACTTCAACATCTGCATCATTTATATGAAGTTTCACTGGCTCTCAATGCAGACATTAATGCCTTTGCTTCTGGATGGCATATGTAGATGTGCATCTATTTTAGCACATCAGCATTTGGAAGCAACGTAGGATTCTACTTTCTGCCTTTTTCGTGGGAGCTAGATATTCAGTAGTATGTACTGCCCTTTGGTCTTTCTACAATTGTCAATGTTTTCTAGTGTTAACAGTAATACTATTAGTGTGGGTATTAGCAGTCAAACTGTTCCATTTCCCTGGTTAGGTGACTGGATGCAGGTGGCCTTCTCTTAGGATTCTCTAATTGTTTATGACTGGGGTGTTGCATTGACCGCAGTACATTGTGGGGGAGGATTGCCATTAGATGAAAGAATTTTCCTTACTTTCCACACAACCTACATAGAAAATGTTCTTTGAAGGGTAACTGAGGGTACTGCCCTGTCACATGCTTGCCTTCTCTTGGACTGGTTGCTATATAGCAAGTGTTCTTTGAAAGACTACATGTGGATAGGATCTAGTCATAATGTTTTCTTCCCTTGGTCTGGTTGCTATGGTTCAGAGGATTCAGGGAACTGGCATTCAGGGTAGTGTGCCAAAAGAATGCATAAGCCCATCTTCTCTTACAAATCATGGGGGTTGTGTGAGCTTCTTTATACACAGTGCCATTGGATGTCCTTCACATATGCATTGTACATTGAACACTGTGCTACCAGTAGCTGCAGAGACACATCATTCTATCTAGTATATTCTTTTGGTATAGGAACCCTGATGCACTGTTCCTTAGGGTAACAGAGCCTGGTTGCAAATAGATTGGGCTTCCTTTTATGTCTCTTTCTTTGTTAGAGTCTCTAACATCGAACACGTAGCTAGAGAGTAGGCAATCCACTTTGTGTCTACCACAGTACAAAGTGGGTGAATTCCTGCAAAGAAGCGTCTCTGTAGCAGTGCTCTTGAGCTTAGTGCAGTGTTCCTGACCCTGCAAGTTCTGGAGGCAGTTCTGAAGCTTGACCTTTCTTGGTGAGATTGAACATCCAGGCATTTATTGTAGTAGCAAGTGTGTGTGTGTGTGTGTGTGTGGGGTGGCGGCAGTATGTAACTGGTTATCTTCTTGATTTTTCTTTCCCTGATGTTACCTTTTGTTGATCATCATTCTTATTGTTTGTACAGTGCAGCAAGGTTGCGGTTAATGAGATAACTGTTTTATTCTATGCAGTCTGTTTCTCTTTTCTTCACAGATCTGCAACCTTGGAGTTAATAAATGCAAAAGAGGAGATGAGAGAGGTAAAGGCTTCCTTATCCATTGCATAAAACATTGTTTAGGAGAGTTGTATGTTTGATTTATTACATTCAGCCATTTTGGTGGTTTATATGTTTGAATCTGTACTACTCATAAAGGAAACCAGATGGTGCTTGTTCTACCTCTTCTGCAAGGAAGAGGTCCAGGCCTGGAAGTGCACAACTACTGCCCACATTTTTGGTGGTAGTCCAGAAGGATCAGCTTTCTCCTGGAGCACAGTTCAACTAAGAAATAAAATAAGACACACTTCCAGAGTTAAGGACTTCTAGAAGTTGATCTTTCTACATTCTGGTCAGAATTGTATTAATCTAGTTCTCTGCTCCAACAAAGATGGAGTGGACAAATGGATTCTTTCCTCATATGATGAGAGTGAAATTTCCTAAGGATCTTAACTTTGTTACCATAAATCCATCAGCTCTCATTGATGTTCCACATAGAAAGGCCTAAACTCATCATTGTAGGTTTTTGGTGGTGTGGAGTAGCCTGATTCCAGGCAGTGAAGATCTTGGCTTCTGTGGCCACCACACAGTTGGAAGAAGATTGCTTCCACCTGTGGCCTTAGTTCATCTGGTGGTGTCTGATTAGCCACTGTTCTTGTTAGAAGAGAAAGGGCTTACTGTCAGCCTTTAGGCTTAGATTATGGATGCTACAAAGATCTCCCTATGTAAAACATTTTTTTTAAGTATATCTGCTTTATTTTTGGTAAATTGTGTGTAGTGCACTGGCTGAGAATTCATTTTGTGGGACAGACTTTCTGTTATTAAGGAAATACAGAATTCTCCTCCTTGTCTGAAAAAGGATTTTAATGTTTCTTAATGTAGCATTTGCATTGATTTTTTTTTTCTAAAACTGTATAAATTCGGCTTTGAATGAGTTCTTAGATAAACATGAAGTTCCTAATTATTCTGATACTGTTCCTGCCACTAGTGGGTCTGTTATATATATGATCTGTTGCTGGAAGAATATTTTAACATGAAATTTCTTTTCATTCTTCGGAAAATATTAACAGGTAAACAAGGTAAGTGATATTTGTTCTGGCTGCTCAGATCAAGTCAGTCTGGAGACTTAGGTTGAGTGCTTTTTCCCTGCCATAAAGATGGACATTTTTTTACATTCTTCTATCCTTTCTTCCCTTCCTGTCTCTTACACAGTTCTGCTTAATATTTATGGGGAACATGCCACAAATATTATTAATTCCTTATGGTGACTGTAGGCTTAGATATTCTTCGTATTGGTAACTGTTGCAGTAGTCTAAGCTTTATGTCCTGCATATAATATAACAGAAGACCAGCTTCCAAAGCTTGAAGGCAGTGGGGCACCTTCCACTCGCCCAAAACCATTGGCTCAAGATGAGCTGACTAAAAAAGACAGGTTTGGGTGTCAAACCTTTCAGAGCTTTCCTGCTAATCAAGAGAGCAGTCCTCTCTGGGCTTCAGAGGATTAACAGTCTGCTTGTGCAGTTCCATTGCTGGGCAGACAAGTTCCCTTTATGGAAAAAAAACTTTCACATAATGTTTTAATTTACTTTCCCTATGTGGTAAAGTAAAGGGATGTGTGTTTTGTGTGACTATTACGAGACTTTCCTGTTCTTTTATGTTTGACAATTTTATAGTTGATTAAAACATTCTAAAGCGTTTTTTTTCCCTGTGGAGTAATTTTGTTTAAATCACTTTTTTTGCTGGTAGTGTATTATAGTTTTTTTTTCTGTGTTTTTATTGGGAAAGGTGATAAACTATTGGGAAAGAGGTGCCATTTTTGGCTTGACTGTGGAGCAACCTACCTGTTCCATAGTCTGTCCTTCTTCCAGCCACAAAAATGTTAACTGAAAAGTTTTTGCCACCACAGCATGCTAGCAGTTTACCTCAGCTGCAGGTGGGTAACTCTGCTGTGGTCAAAGTTGGCTCCTTGACCATTAATCTTTTTCTGTATATCCCTCTTGTGTTGCTCATACAGTCACTGTGGACCAGGGATTAACCACGTCCTCTGCAGCTGTTGGGGTCCCCTTGGTGGCAAGAGAGAGACGCTTTTTTGATATTGGAGGAAAGGGTAGGGAAGGTGCCCCTACTTAACTAGAATGTTGTGTGCATCCCTGGAGAAGCTGTTGCTGCCATTAAAATTCTATTTACCTTAACTTTTCTGTCCAAAAGAAACAAAAAAATAAATAAACTTAATCTTCTCTTGCTCCATTTTCAGTGGACTGAAGTAGTTTATTAAAGTCTGTCTCTGGGTCTGGTACAGACTATTGACTGTTCTTATTAAGTGATTTCTGGTAAGTGAAAAAGAGAGTCCTCTTTAAGTCAATCCGGAGAGGAATGTGATGGGACAGATATTTTTTTTTTTCGCCCGACACTTCTGATTCAGTTACAGAGGAGAGCATGTTATCTGTATCTCCCTGTCAGGGATTCTCTTTCTCTGTGAATATTTTCGTAATGTGCCAGTGTTTTCAATGAGAGAGGATTGAGGTTTCTTATTCCCTCAGAAAATACTGTGAAATGTTACAAGTGGAGTTCCCAGAACCACCTCCTGTCTTCCCAGTGCATTCAACTTTGGAGGATGCGTTTGTCACAGATTGTGGTTTCCCTGATAGCTACCCTGCCTCCTATGTACAAACTTTCTCATTCTTTCAAATTTCTGTACACTCATCCCAGACCTGTCACATTAGCTATAGCTTTAGTCAGTACAGCTGCTGCCAAGTGTTTTAATTCTAATCCTTCCCCTTCTGACAAGGACGGTAAAACAGTTGACAAGTTTGTGGGAAAATCATATGCTTCAAAAACCTTAATTTTTAGAATTTTGAATTGTCAGGCTCTTATGTTAGTTTATTCTAACTAATTGATAAAGTATGAGGATTGTTTTGTCTGCCATTCATGTGGGAAAATTCTGCTTTATGTGGTTTAGTTTCTTCTGTTTCTTATTTCACTATTCATTGATTAAAGTGTGATGTCAAGTTGTTCTGTCTTGCCTTCATTCTTACTGATGGGCTCGGAGCTGATCCTCGGCTCCGACTCGGCCAAATACAAAAGCTCGAGGTCTTCAAGCAGCTTGTGGCCAACTCCCTATCCCATGGTGCAGTGGTGCTTCTTTCAGTTCTTGTTTGCCGCTGCAAAAGATCAAGAGTTCTTCAACAGCTCTGGCTAGTATAAGTGAAATTTCTTAATATTTCTCAGTAGTTCTTATATTCCTCAATATTTCTCAATAGTTATTGATATTTCTTGTATTTCTTAGCTTCTAGTGAATTCTAGTGTTAGATAGTTTAAAACTTAGAGTGTGTATTGTTTGTTATTACTGGCCGTTCTTTTTTCTAGGCCGGTTTCTCACAACTCATTTAAGTTAGAGAGTTGTTTAGAGTTTTTCTCCCTACCTTTATAGTGTGTGCTGTAGAATTAGAAATGGTGTGTGTGTCAAGCTTGAGCCCGTTTTTTTTTTTATTTTTTTGATCAGGGCTTTTTATATATATATATATATATATATATATATATATATATATATATATATATATATATATATTATTGTGTACTGTCTTCATAGTTGCTCATATAGTGTGTTTTTGCCTGTTAACAGTTACATTATTGTATAGCCATGTCTCAACAAGAGAAAGCTAAATCTGGTTTGAAGAAGTGTCCTAAATGTGGACAAAAAATGTTGATTACAGATGGTGGTCACACAGTGTGTGTGTATTGTTTAGGCGAGGTCCACCTACAGGAGAATTGTGCCATCTGTCATTCGTTTAGCTCTCGTATTCTTCACAAACGTAGGAGCAAGTTAATAGCCAGGGGATTATTGAAGTCCTCTTTCCAGGAATCTTTAGATAAAGATAAACCAGACAAACCTGCAAAATCCTCCAAGACTTTGTTTTCGAGCTTGTCTTCAGGGTTGGAGCCGAAAAAGGGTTCATTGACCTCTAAACCGATTTGGACTACCACCTCAGCTCCATTGCTTACGGAACCGGAGGTGGTGGTTGTTAGTAGGAGCCGATCCTCGATACTGGAGCCGGTATCTCCTACTCTAAAGTCTCCAATCCTGCAATTAGTGGCCTCTTCTATAGCTTCTTCATGGTCCTCAAAACTATCTGATAAGGATGCGGTGCAGAGGCTTCTACAGACACAGGCTCTAGCAAAAATTTTGTTGGGGCTGACCCTTGGGGCTTCGGAATAGACTAGGACCCAACCCATTTAGACTGTTCTTCCTCCGATTCGATCCGAAGTTTTGGAGCCAGAGTGTTCGGAGCTGCTGATTGTTGAACTGCCGGAGCCGACACCCCTTCCAGGCCTATCGATTCCGACTGCTCTGACTTTTTTGGTGTCGACCTTAGAGTCTAGGAGCCGACACTCACCGGTCAGGTCTGGAGAGGATAGTCATACTGACCTGTCAGTTACGGATTTGCCTCTTGGGGCCTTGGCTCGGGTGAGTTCGGCACCTACCTCGGGCTCAGAGCCCTCCCCTTTGGTGCCACGGAGACTGCTTGTTTCTGCGGATCCAGGTGTCTCTTCGGATCGGAGCCGGGGGGGCCTTTGATGCCATGAGGAGAGCATTGTCCCCTCAGACATCCACATCATCGGTACCAGCAGCCTCCTCCCCTAAAATGCCTGCATCTGCCTCTGCTTCACTGATCTTCAAAAGCATAGAGACCCAGAGCTTCAGGTCACCCCATTGGGAGAGCCCTGTTCTTCCGAGACCTCTCCAGAAGCTCCCACTGAGGAGGTTCCCAGGTAGAGGCTTTGCAAGAGGAAGCAATTAGATTCCCCACAGGAATACATCACATTGAATAATGACTTAAATGAGTCAGAAGGGTCCCCACGGTCCCCCTCTGAAGATATCTCTTTCAGTAATATCTTGGAAATACTGAAACAGAGGGGTGTCTGGAAGCCCGTTAACCCTACTGATGATGAGTCAGTACTTCTGAAGGCTTTCGGGTCTCTACCCTCCACCTCTTGGGTGACTCTGCCTTTTGATGAGCTGGTAGACTGTCTTTCTCAAAAGGCATGGGACTCCCTGGATACCATGGAACCTGTCCCTCGGAGGCCTAACAGATTCATAACATCACCCCAAGACAAGGCTTTTTTTACCAAAGGAGTAATCGTTGATGCTATGGTGGTGGCACAGCCACCAAAAAAGAGTTGTCAGAGACCTCTACATCTGTTCATCCACCTAATAGGGATTCTAAGATCATGGACAGATACGGAAAGCACATGTTTAGTTCAGCGCCCTTTGCTCTTTGATCCTTGAACTATCTTACACATTTTAATAGACTACACAGAGATCTCCTTAAGGAATTGGGAGATACTGTACAGGGTGCAGTAGCTGCAGGGGGGTCTCAGATAAGGTAACCTCCCAGCTTGCTACCCTAAATTCCCTCGTAAACTCTTTCATGTGTCTGATTTCGTATGCAGCTGATGGAACGAGCAGGGAAGCGGGTACAGTAATTGTTCTTAAGGGACACTCCTGGATGTGCTTATGTTCCTTTGCAGAGCCCTCTAAGTCATCCTTTAACACCCCCTTTGATGGTTCATCCCTTTTTGGACCGAAAGTGAAGGAAACGCTTACCAGGTGTGAGCAAGATGGAAAGACACTGTCTGCCGTAGGAGTTCATTTTTCCAGCCCCTACCAGGCCTTATCCTACAGGTCAGAAAAGTGGGAATATGTGGTTCTGTAAATCCCAAGGAGCTTTCTTTGACATACGTGGTGAAACCCCCTCTAGAGGCAGAGGAGGGGGTAATAATGGAAGACACAGTCCATGTGGCAGAGGGGGCCAGCAAAATCAGGGTGACAAGGATCAGTTCTTTGGAAAGCCCTATCAGCGCTCCTGAAAGGAGGCCCGTCTGTCCATCTCTGGAGGCCGTCGGGGAATGCTCATCTTTGTACCTAGACACCTGGCTAAAAATCACAAAAGACCATTGAGTACAGAGTGTAATATCCAGAAGATACTCCATTCCCTTTGCCACCCCTCCACCCCTTGTGACAAAAATCCCAGACGTTCCACTCAGTCACAGGGAACAAGCAACCATAGAAATTGCAAGGTTGCTAGAAAAAGAGTCATCCAACCAGTCCCAGCAGAAGAGAGGATTCAGCACTTACTCAAGGTTGTTTTTAGTTCCAAAGAAAACAGGAGACTGAAGACCCATTTTGGATCTCAGCAGATTGAACAAATCTGTCAAAAAAACAAAGTTCTGGATGGTCACGCTACAATTTATACTTCCCTTTCTAGGGAAAGACAATTGGATGTGCTCAACGGATCTCCAGGATGCGTACTACCACATAAAAATGGCCAGACCATCCAGAGATCATCTGCGCTTTCGGCTGGGAGCCAGTCACTTTCAGTTTTGAGCTCTGCCCTTTGGCCTCACTTCATCCCCCAGAGTGTTCACCAAATGCATGGCAGTAGTCACTGCTCATCTGAGATGTTTAGGAGTCCAGGTGTTTACATACTTAGACGACTGGCTCATCACCGCAAACACCAAGCATCAACTCATACAAGCAAGGGATGCGACCTTAAATATTTGCAGTCAATTGGGTATTACTATAAACTCAGAAAAATCTGCCTTATCGCCATCCAGACATACCATTTTCATAGGAGCAGATCTCGACACCGTCTCTATGACCGTAAAGCTTCCAATGGAAAGAGTTGGGATCCTTCAACAACAAGTCCTGAACCTCATCTCAAAACAAAAGGTCCCAGCTTCAACAGTGCTCAAAAAGTTGGGGACAGTGGAGGCAGCAATCATTGCCATTCCTTTAGGTTGAATGCATATGTGGGTACTGCTATGGCTCCTGTTCACACAATGGTCCTTTCAGGAGCTTCCAGTGTCTCATCCGATTATAATAACGAATTCATGCAAGAAAGATCTTCACTGGTGGCTGACTTCTCCTCAAGTAACAATAGGATGTTCTTTTGTTCTACCCACTCCTGTTGCCACTGTGACCATGGACGCCTCCCTGATAGGGTGGGGGGGGCATTTTCAGGGAAGGACAGCCCAAGGCACATGGAAGAAACACGAGGCTCATCTGCATATCAGTGTCCTAGAGATCAGAGCAGTATTACTAGCTTTGCAGTCCTTTCAACACTTTCTTCCTCTAGGGACTATTGCAATACAGACGGACAACATGTCGGTGGTCTTGCACATAAACAAGGAGGAACCAGATCCTACCCCCTATGCCAAGAGGCCCTGAGAGTATGGCAGTGGGCAACATCCACCCAGTGCTTTTGATAGCAATGCACATCCCGGGGAGATCCAGTGTCATAGCAGACAAGTTGAGCAGAGGAATTTTATTTCCTCATGAGTGATCCTTGAAAGAAGTAGTAGCGGAAAGGATATTCCACAGATGGGGCCAGCCCTGCTGCGACCTTTGTGCACCTTCCACCAACACCAAATGCAGCAACTGCTTTGCCCTAATCCCCAATCCAGGGGATACCCCAAGGGATGCGCTCGTACACAATTGGCCCCCGGGTCTCCTTTACGCATTTCCACCATTTCCTCTGATACCCATATTCTTACAGAAAGCCAGGACTCTGGGAAGGACCATCATTCTAATAGCCCCTTATTGGCCTCATCAAAATTGGTTCCCCTTTCTTCAGCCTCATCTACTGGTAAAACCACAGATCCTGGACCCAGTTCCAGATCTTCTGATGCATTCATCAGGGGGTCTTCATCCTGCACTTCATACCCTCAGATTGACAGCTTGGCTGCTCCAATTCCAAGAATAGCCAGGTTCCACAATCTCTCACCTGCAGCTCAGAACATCCTAACATCCTCTCGTAAATCATCTGCCAGGAACCCTTACCATAGTAAATGGAAAAGATTTTCCATATGGGGGTCCCAAAACAATGTTGACCCATATTTGGCTTTGATTTCATCGATTTTAGTTTCTGACCAAGCTTTTTAATGAAGGGAAGGCTGCAGCAACTATTAGGGTTCAATTGGCAGCAATTTCTAATTTTCATATTGGCAATCGGGGGGTTCTGTAATGTCCCATAGACTTTCTAAAGCCTTTCTTAAATGTACTATCCATTTGAGACCACCTATTAGATCCCCAGCTACTCCATGGAACCTGAATTTTGTTCTTTCTTGAATAATCTTACCCCCTTTTGAGCCAGCCTCATCTTGCGACCTGAAATACTTATCATGGAAAACCATCTTTCTAGTAGCTATTATTCTGCTTGAAGGGTCTTGGAATTACATGCCTTGTCCATCAAACCCCCATACTTGATTTTTCACGACAACAGTCTCTTGCTGAGAACAAATCCTTCATTTTTACCTAAGGTTTGTTCAGAGACCACCCTCAACCAGACTATAGAATTACCTGTTTTTTCCCCAAATATACTAACAAGATGGAACATATGCTGCACAAACTTGACGACTATAGGCAACTTCAATTCTGTTTACACAGGACTAAGGACTTTAGAAAATCAGAACAGCTTTTTGTCTCCTTTTCATTTTCAAAGAAGGATACTCCGGTGGTAAAAACCACATTGTCAAAATGGTTATCAGATTGTATTTCCTTCACATATAGCTCTGGGCACATGCCAGTAAATCATAAAGTAAAGGCCCACTCAACTAGAGCTGTTTCCACATCTTCAGCTTTTCTGGCGAAGCTACCTGTAGATTCCATTTGTGCAGTAGCCACGTGGTCTGCACCTCATACCTTTATCACTCATTTCAAATTGGATGTGGCCTCCAGGGACAGGGCCTCCTTTGGTTCCATGGTCCTGAGGAATATATTTCCCTGAGCCATCCAAGAAAGATGGTGCTTGGGATGCTAACCCATCAGTGAGAATGAAGGTGAGATAGAACAACTTCATATAAAGATGTTATGTACTCACCATAACGTTCCATGTGAGTTGTTCATCTCTCCTTCATTCTTAAGTCCAACCCACCAACCCCCTACCATGAATTTCTTGAGGACTGGGAAGTTGAGTCAAATCTTGGTGATATTATTATCTACTGTATTCTTATTTTTCTTACCAGGGTAGTTACCTATCAATATTGTTTTCTGCAAACAAGATCTGAGGGAAGCACCACTGCATCATGGGAGAGGGAGTATGCCACGAGCTGCTTGAAGACCTCGAGCTTTTGTATTTGGCCAAGTTGGAGCAGAGGATCGGCTCCGAACCCATCAATGAGAATGAAGGGAGATGAACAACTCACATGGAACGTTATGGTGAGTACATAATTTCTTTTTGTTTTTGACTCTGTAGTTACTCCACTGGTACTGTGTTGAGGAGGTTTGCCTCGCTGTGCTCTTGAAACCTTCAAGAAGATGTAAAAATGAGATTTTAAATTCCTTTAGCTAGGGATTTTGTTTCTGGACCCTCGGTTGCAGAGGTCATCATAAAATGTGATGAGGGGGTAAACCTATATAGTGAATCTCAGATTTTTCAGCCCTCATTCTGTAAGTTTTCCAAGGGTTTTTCTCCTCCCTCGTCCAGTATTTGGAAGAAACAAAACAAACAGTCCTAGCAAAATGCTGATAAACAGACTTTTAAAAACAATGGCAAGGAGGTCCCAAAAGAAAAGCAGGACCCCCCCCAGAACAAATGAGTCAATTAAGTCAGAATGACTCTGTAACCCCCCCCCCCCCAATATCCTGGCAGCCCCTTATCCCTTCCAGAAAGTCTGACTCTTTTTCTCTCTCTGGCAACATATTGTTTCAGAAAAATAGGTTCTGAAAGTGATTCATCAGGGTTTCAGATTGACAGTGGGAAGAAATCCTTCCTTTCCAGGGAATTGCTCCACATCCATCAGACCAAATCCCTCTGTTCCTTCCTGTCCTACAGCACATGCTTTCTCAGGGTTAACAGAAACAGTTCTGCCTTCCCAGTTAGGAAAAGTTTTTTTTATTCAAGAATGTTTCTGATAGCAAAAAAAAAAAGATACCTGGAGACCAATTCTGGATATTTTTTCCTAATCCAGTTTGCGATAATATCCAACTTCAGAATGCTTTTTATATCACAACCTCTTACCCCTTTTTTCTCATTTGAGCTTTTTTAGTAACCTTAGATTTAAAAAATTCACATCATCATGTTCCTGTCCATCCAGACTTCAGATGTTTCTTAAGATTTTGTGTTTCTGGATCACTTTATCTGTTGTCTGCCTTATCCTTTGGACTATCCACTGCTCCAAGAGTGTTCAGAAAGTATCTAGCCCTAGTTAGAGCACATTGCAGGCAGGATTGGCCTTACTCATAGGTGAAGTAGGCAACCACTTAAGGCCCAGGGCTAGCTTAGTATGCTGTTTCCCCATTTATTTCTTTATTTTTAGACAAAATATTTCATTAGTCTAAAAAATAAATAAAGCACCCCTGCAGGGAAAAATGCAGTTGCGACACGGAGCACTCCAGGGAACGGTGTTCCACCTTGTGTTCACCCTAAATGTTGCAAGATCAGAGGAGCACAGACCTTGCAACATTCAACTGTAGGCACGGAAGCACTTAAAGGAGTTTAATTAATTTTAGTTACTTATGTTTTGTTTTTAATTTTATTTGGCCAAGAAGTTAATGTATGAGGGACATTTTGCAAGATTTTGGACAGGAGTGGAATGGCGTGGTGAGAGAAGTATTATTCCTATTTTTTTTTTTTTTTTTTTATATAATGCTGGCAGTGATTTACTAGATAGTTGGTCAACATTTTAGACTTTGAATCTTGTGTGAGAGTTCAGATAAGAGAAATGGTGTGACAAGATAAATGTGGCTAGTGTTTCTACAATGCTGCCAGTGATCAACCAGATATTTTTGGTACTATTATTTTGGCTTTGTGATTTGTGTGGAGCATCTTGGATAAGAATACTTTGTGTGGACTGTGGGCATAACTCTGCTGTTATCAAGAATTCTGAAAAAAAGCCTAGAGTAATTGGGGGGGGAACAAAGACTCGAAACTGGAGACAGAGTTTTTTTTAAATACTGCTCTTAAAAAAAAAAAAACCTTAACATTTTTGGGATAACAGGATTTGTGTTAAGCATTTTCTGAAGAATATTAAGTCTGAAACTCAAATGTGTCATTATTTAGTGACTTCAGTCTAGAGTGATTTGCCAGAAAATCGCAATTTTTTATGAGGAACAGACCAAAAATCATGACATTCTGCAAAAATGTAGACAGGTATGTGTATAGAAATAATAATAATGTGAAGCCATCAAGCATTGTGGCTGTAACTGCTGCGTGGAGCTGGGGGGTTGGGGCAGGGTAGATGAAATTAACTGATCCTGTTGTCGTTTGCTCAGTTTAAACAGTCACTTTTCGGCTGAGCAGGACAACTGTGCATTTGTGGGAAATAAGATGGACTACTTAATGGGACACCTGATATGCAGAGACTGCAGATATAATTGCTGTGACTGTCTTCAGTGGAGGAGAATTGTTATGCATCTGCTGCTGTTGCTTATTATTTTGCTTTTGCATGACTAATGTGATTGTGAAGTAACGTAATATTTTAATGCGTGTCAACTCTTACTTTGGAATAAAGTTGAAATACGTGGCGATCTTTTATCACGATCTTATTTCTGAATAATACATAGAAATAGCTTTAACTGCTTGGTGGAAGGGTGTCTACCTGAAAGCTACTCACCCTATTGTCAACTGCTCAGTTTAACACTTCTTTTTCTTGCGGCTGCTCCCATTAGGGGTCGCCACAGCAGATCATCTGTTTCCATTTCTTCCTGTCCTCTGCATCTTGCTCTGTCACATCAACCACCTGCATGTCCTTTCTCACCACATCCATAAACCTTATCTTAAGCCTTCCTTTTTTCCTCTTACTTGGCAGCTTCATCCTTAGCATCCTTTTGCCAGTGCTGATGTTAACACTCATTCCTCAAAAATAAGGGATAAATGTATCACAGAATACCAAGAACTTTTGGAGGCTAGAGGACCTCATACACCAAAGCTGTACAAGTAGATTTTGATATGGGCTTAGTAATCGCCTCTACCATGAACCCCACCTAGTCTAAAACCAACCCTTCTCAGTGGTGTACACAGAAGGTCTCTCTACTTGTGTGGAGGGCTGTACATTCATTCCTCTCAAACCTTAGAGCTCACTTTTTCTTGTGTTGTGCTGGAGACAGTATGGTCATTATTTTTTTTTCAAATTTCCTCACAAACGTCAGAGGGATCATTGGAGGGTCAATACAGCTTTATAGGAGCACTGTACTGTCTCTAGGAATAACAAGTTAGAAATGTTATTATAGCAGGTTACTAGGCTCACAGTCAAACTTTTGTTGCATATACAGGTTGCTGTATTTTGGGTGGAAAGTAAATAAGCATGCTATATATATATATATATATATATATATATATATATATATATGTCTGACAGAAAATATGTGGTGTTCTGTGTAAGACTGATATCAGAAGGGTACACAGAAGGTGGCTGCCTTTTAGGGGGTAGGGGATGAGGAGGCATGCTGTATGTAAATGTGACCGCAGCAGCAAGAGCTTTAAATATGACTGTGCACATTTATGTCTTAATTTTAATCCCAGTTTAACACTGGGGGCTGGAGGGATACACAGAATCTGACAACCTATTTTAAGCAGGGGGTGGGTGGGTAGAGGACAAGTACTATTCCCAGATGTTTGTATCCTCACAAGCATTTGATTTCTCAAGTTTACTGGGAAGAGGTGTTGGGTCAGCTTTGAGCATTAAAAGTTGGATACAGCTTGCCTCTTCCTTGAAACAAAGAAGTAGTTCTGAATCTCTTTTCCGTATGCATGATTTTTGTTCAGGCTGTCATTGGTTCAAAAGGTTGGAAAAAAGTTCTTCAAAGCACAATATCATTTTACAGGTATCCTACTTTCCTTCATAACAAAATTGAGTGGGAGAAAAGCTGAGCAGGACTAAGGCAGACCCCTCCTGGATGCAAACTAGATCAGTGGTTCTCCAAGAATTGTTCCATCTGTGGGGAGTTTGTCCAGTAGAACACATTGAGTATTTTTTGAACAATCTGCTGACAAAATTCTGCTCCGGAGCTCCATGCAAGAAGGTATGGAAGTTAGATTACCTTTTCTTTTTCTTGGACAAGAATGTCCCTGTATGCTTTCCCATTCTACAGGGTGCATCTGAAGATTCGTAGGGAGTCCCCCGCTATCATTGGGTTGACTTCCTTTTGGCCCAGACAACAGTGGTTTTCCCTTCTTTTGGAATTAGCCAGGGGCAGTTACAACACACCTTCCTACAGACTGAATCCTCTCAAATAATATCAGGGATATTTGATACATCCCAACCCCAAACAACTTCAGCTGACTGCCTGAGTTGACAGGGTCTTAATACTGTTTAAGCACCTGTTTACTGTGGACGTGCAGAAGGTAACTAATGGAAGCAAGAAAGCCTGGTACAAGAAAATCATATGTTAGCAAATGTAAAATGTTTTCTTGTTGGTGCCAGCAACATGATTTACACCCATTCAAGGCTAGTGTTTGCTTGGTTTTACAATGTTTCTGCAAGTTACTTTCCTATGGCCTGTCTTACTGCTGTGTCATAGGTAGGTACTAGGCTATTGGCCCAAGGGCCTACGTAAGCCTAGCCAGCAAGGTACCAAAGCTTACGCCACCCAAGAAAGTTATTTTCCTGTGCCACTGTCCAGCAGAGACACAGAAGTGATCCCCGGGGTGTATTTCCTATTTCCCATCCACTCATCAAGATTTTTCTTGAAGAGTACTAATGAAGAACTTTGCCTGACATAGATGGGTAGCTTGTTCCAGAGTATAGGAAGTCTCTGGGACAGGAATCTATCCCTCCAGCATGTCCTGTTTATTGTGGTGACAAGGTTTAGGTCCCTAGAGCGTGTAGCTTGGAGGGATTGGGATTTCTTTAGGTGTAGCATGTCCAACAGCTCTGGGTTTGACATAGCTTTGTATGTTAGGCAGCGATCACCTCGGAGTAGGTGTTATGCTACGGTGTAAAGCTGGAGTTTTTTGAGGCGGTCAGTGTAGGGCATTTGTTTGAGGCCAGTAATCCTCTTTGTGAGGTACTTCTGTGGCCTTTCCATGTGCTGCAGATGTCTTGTGAGGTACATTCCAAAAGGGGTGTTGTACTCTATAATAACCCTTTTATGATGAGGTGTGCCACGTAGAAGGACTTCCTGACTACTGTGGCGATGTCAATATCAAAGGAGAGACTACTGTCCACCTGGGTCCCAAGGTGTCTTATCACGCATTCAGTGTTAAGTAGATTGCTGCCTATGTGGTAGTTCATGGGTACAAAGTTTTTACCAAAGGGGATGACACTGCACTTTTTGGCATTGAGCTTGAGGCCGTGGCTCTGACACCAGGCATTTGTCTCAGTGAGGCCCTTCTGTAGGATGTCCACATCATTTGGGGACTTGACTATGGCTCCTAGTTTGCAGTCATTTGCAAACTTCGTCAGCCAGAGGCCTTCTGTGTTGGCCTGTACTTCAGAGAAGTAGATACCAAACAGGAGAGGTCCCAGGACGGAACCCTGTGGCACTCCACTTGTCACTGCCTTGAGGTCAGATTTGGAGTCTGCAACTTTTACAGCGTGGGTTCTGTCAGTGAGCCAGTTGGCAACCCATCTTGTGATGTAGGGATTTATACTTAGTTTAGTGAGTTTAGCTACAATTCCAGAGTGGGGGAAGGTGTTGAAAGCCTTGTCGAGGTCAAGATAGGCTGTGTGAACCACCTTACCCTCATCCACAGCTTTGGTGGTTGCCTCAAAGAAGTCGATCAGGTTCAGGAGGCATGATCTCCCTTTCACAAACCTGAACTGGGTGGGATCCAGAGTTTGAAGGTTACCAATGTCTTTGGTTATGAGTTCCATGATGATACATTCCATGGCCTTGCAGACGAGGCTCGTCAGGCTAATAGGTCGATAGTTCCCGGGATCAGTGGTGGCTCCCCCTTTGTGGAGTGGGATAACTGTTGCTGTGCGCCATTCAGTGGGCAAAAAGCCTGATGCGAGGCTATTATTGAACATGGTGCTTAAGTGGGGAGCCACTTCTTTCTGAAGTACGTGTACAACACAGCCTGGGATGTTGTCCGGTCCCATGGATGCTGTGTTTTTGGCTTTATCGAGTGAAGTTTTTACCTGCGTAGTTGTGATTACAGGGACTCTGCATTCTTCCTGTATAGATATGAGCCCTTTAGGCGGTGAGAGGGGGGTAAAGTTAGTACTGAATCGATCTGCCAGGATGTTGGGTTCTGTAATTTTCGTGCCTTTGTGCTGTAACTCAGAGCAGATCTGGGTGTTGCCATCTAGATTCCTGACATAGCTATAGAATGCTTTGTGGTTGTCCTTGGATTTTAGTGGCGATTTTGTTTTTGTAGCTAGCTTTGGAGGATCTTATAAGGTTCATTTGTCAGCAACTTCAGCATAACTACCCCTGGATCCCTCTCGTTCAAGGCATTCCCATATCAAAATGTTTCTGAAAGGGGGTACTACATCACAGATCTTGAAGAAAACTCATGGCCCTTCCTTAGGATTGTAATTTTCTGTTAGAGATGCCAACACCTGCTCCATTTGAACCAGCTCATCAAGCTAACTTGAATTTCTTAACGTGTATTCTACCAGGGCCATGGCTTCATCTATGACTTTTTGGAAGGACTAGACTCAAAAGTCTTCTAGAAGCTGTAACTTAGTCCTATGTACACACTTTTACAAAGCACTACAAGCTAGAGTCCTTCAGGTCTAGGTCAGGCTTTGCTAAGACCATTCTCCATGGGTTCCTGAACCCTTCTCCTTCCACCTCCTAGTTCTAAGCTGTGGTAATCTACCCATATAGTTTGAGCTGCTGTCGCAGTGATCAGTTTGGACAGTGTAGTACAGTTGTATAAGTTAACGTATCGTGACAGTAGATGTTCAGTTTATCACTGCTGCAGTAACTGCTCCCTCCTTCCCCCATTTTTTTTTTTATGTAATTTTATGACAGGGTGCGGGCCATTATTTAATTGTCCCCAGCATTGTCCTGTCAGGATTGAGTCTGCCTCTCTCAATTGGCATGAATGCTTTCAAGGTCTTTTTGCCCAAACCTGTCTTTAGTCAGCTCAGCTCAAGCTGGCTAATGGTTTAGTTGCATGGAAGGTGCCCTGAAGCTTAAGTTGGCCAGCTGTTCTGTACTGTGCAGGAAATAACCCATATAGCGTAAGCAGTGATCTTTCTAGCATCTACTATTATGGTAAGTTGACTTACACAACTGTATGTTTTCCTTCATTAGCCGTCATTGACCCCCCCCCCCCCCCACACACACACACACACACACAAACAAACCATTTGACTGTTTCCCTTGATGACTTTTATTTTGCCCAACGTATAAAAGAAAATTATTCTGGTGGCTTGAAGATTCATGTACGGCTCTAACTGTTGTAACTATAGCCAGGTTACAGGTAAGGAGACAAGGATGGATCATTTTTCAGAGCAGAATAAATTTAAGATTTGGAAAAGGCTGGTTTATTTATTTTTTTCCTAGTAAGTCTAAATGTGTTTAGAGTAGTTTCTCCCCCTGTCTGATGTGGGATGTCACTGTTTTATAGTTTAGGTCCATCTTTTGGCTGTCTCCTTTCTCAAGAACAAAGCACTGGCGAAACTGACATTTTTTGTGAGCTTAATCCTAAATCAACTTGTAAACCTTCTCCACTGCAGGATTTAAGTTATGTCTTGTGGAAGTTACCTTGCTCCCTTTTGAGACACTAGTTGCATGTCTGATATACATTACTTTTGTCTGGGAAACCTTATTTTCATTGCTGCTGCTTCATTTAGAAGGATTGTGGAACTGCAGGTTTATTGGCTAGAGGAGCCTTTTCTAGTTACTCACTAGGCTTGATTACCCTTTGGAACCAGCCCTAATGTTCTTCCTAAAGTTGTTTGCTTGTTTTGAATCTGGCTATGTATTTTTTTACTCCAACGTCTGAGTCAGGGCACTTTGAGTACGGATCCGTATTTTACTTGAGATTCTTTTTGGTGCCAAAAAAGAGAGGAGACTGTGACCCATTCTGGATCTCAGCAGTTTGAACAAGTCTATTGCCCAAACCAAATTCCAGATGGTCACGGTTCAGTCCATTCTCCCTTTTCTAAGGGAAGGTGATTGGATGTGCTCGATAGATCTCCGGGATGCATATTACCACATCAAAATGACCAAACCCTCCAGGAGTCTACTTCGCTTCCGGCTAGGAGCCAATCATTATCACTTCCGTGCCCTGCCATTCGGACTCTCTACAGCCCCCAGTGTGTTCACAAAGTGCATGGTGGTGGTTACAGCTCACTTGAGACTGCAAGGATTCCGGGTGTTTCCATATTCGGACGATTGGCTCCTTACCGCCACCACCAAGCATCTTCTGGTAACAGCCCTGCAATAGACCCTTTCACTGGCAAAACTTTTGGGGATAACTATAAACTGGGAGAAATCCAATCTTGCTCTGATCCAGCAGAATTCATCAGAGCAGTTTTCGACACCTGCTCTTGTCTGGTGTTGCTCTCAGCTCACAGACTTCAGAGATTGAGGCTTCAGCTGCAGGTGATACTCTGTCAAAACAAAGTCTCGACGAGAGAGGTTCTTCAGGTTCTAGAATCCATGGCAGATTCCATACCAGTAGTGCCTCTTGAGAAACAGCACATGTGAATACTTCAGTGGCTTCTTCTCTCTCACTGGTTTCCGAATTATCACCCTCTGTTTTCAGATTCAGATAACCAATTCTTGCAAACGGGACCTTCTGTGGTGGATGAGGCCAGACAGAATATTTGAGCCGCCCTTTCCAGCCCCCTCAGCCCAAAGCCATTGTGACCATGGATGCTTCCCTGATAAGGGTGGATGGGCCATTTCCAGGGAAAGACAGTCCAAGGCGCATGGTCCACGTTGGAGGCCAACCTGCATATCAACGTTTTAGAACTGGGAGCGGCACTGCTAGCGGTGCAAGCATTCCAACCTGTTCTTCATTCTGGAACAATTGCAATTCAATCAGACAATATGTCAGTAGTCCGGTATATCAACAAGCAAGGAGAAACCAAGTCATATCCTCTGTGTCGAGAGGCTATGAGAATTTGGCAGTGGGTGATGGCTTCCAACCGCTTTTTGATAGCAACGCATATCCCAGGGAGTTCCAGCGTGATTGCAGACAAGTTGAGTAGATGTATTCTCTTGCCTCACGAGTGGTCTCTCAATCCTGAAGTAATGGCAGAAATATTCAGCCGTTGGGACCAACTTTGCTTCGACCTATTCACCTCCTCGTCAAACAACAAATGCAGCAGCTATTTTGCCCTATTCCCCCCAAAGGAGGAGTCCGATGGACGCTCTGATTCACGATTGTCCGACGGGACTTATATATGGTCATCCCCCCATTCCACTGGTACCCCAATTCATAATGAAAGCCATTTGGTTGAAATGCAGAGTGATCCTCATAGCCCCATTTTGGCCTTGACGAGTTTGGTTCCCCTTCCACCGGCCTCATCTGTTATGTCGACCATGGATTCTGGATCCCCTTCCAGACCTAATTTCTCACCCCCAAGGGTTGAGTCATCCAAACCTGTCCATTCCCAAGCTGACAGCTTGGTTTCTCCACTTACATTAGTTGCCAGACAGGATGACCTCACCTCACATGACCTCACCTGACCTGTTTGTGACATTATTCTGGCCTCTCATAAGCCATCCACCAGAAGACTATATCTGGACAAATGGAAAAGGTTCTCTATTTGGTCAAAGGAAAAGATGTTAGATCCGTACTCAGCTCCAGTCACAGTGGTTTTACAATACCTATCTAAGTTTTTCAAAGATGGAGCCACAGCCTCTACCATACGAGTACATCTGGTGGCTATTTCAAACTATCATAATGGGTTGAATGGTACTACCCTCATATCATTGCATTTATGTAAAGCTTTTCTCAAAGGAGTTTCTTACATTAGGCCTCCAATCAGACAGCCTGTAGAGCCATGGAAACTCATGTTAGTTCTCCAGTCTTTGACTCAACCTCCCTTTGAGTCTGCAGCGAAATGTGACCTCAAATTCTTATCGTGGAAATCCCTCTTCTTGGTAGCCATCACGTCAGCCAGACAATTTTCTGTGCTTCAGGCATTATGCACCAAAAGACCCTCTCTAATCTTCCACAAAGACAGAGTATCAGTCCGGACAAACCCATCTTTCTTCCCCAAAGTTGTTTCTCACTTTTCCATCAGTCAGACTATTGACCAGTATTTTTCTAGAATTTTTCTAATAAAAGGGGAATACTGCCTACATTCCCTGGATGTGCACAGACAATTGAGATTTTATTTAGATAGGACCAAAGCAATTCGTAAAACTGACCAACTCTTCATTTCCTTTTCTGGGACTAGAATGGGAAATTCTGTCTCCAAGTTCACTTAGTCAAAATGGTTAAGGGACTGCATACATTTCACGTATTCCTTTGCAAAAGAACCCATGCCACAGAGTATTAAAGCCCATTCTACTAGATCGATGTCTGTGCAGCAGCTACTTGGGCTAAACCCCATATTTTTGTCAGTCATTACAAATTGGATGTGTTCTCCATAGGGAGAGCTGCCTTCGGCTCAGTGGTACTCAGGAACATTCTTCCATAAGGGCTGCCCAAGGATCACAAGGTAGCTGGGGACTCTGTCCCATCAGTGATGAATGGAAAGAAGATTAACAACATCAGATAAAGAAGTTATGTCTTACCATAACGTTCCATCTCTGTTGTTGATCTTCTTTCATTCATCACTTCCCACCCTCCTTCCCCCAGCAAAGGCTCCTGGGGGATACTTTGGGTCCAAGTGGTGTCTTAGGGCATTTGCACAGAAATGGCCTCTGCCTATACAAACACTTTCAAGCAAAAATCCTAATCTTCTAGACTTTGTTGCATATTTGGGAGCCATACATATATTCTCTCATTGTTTGTTTGTGATTTGCTTATCTATCCTCTCTTCCCAATCATTTCTAACCTCCTCTGCTTGATCTATCATGCAGTATTTTATATGCCCTACTAAATTTCCATTTTTTAACAGCAGCTTCTGTTCTAAATTCAATTAAAAGCTCTACCAGAGCAAGTCTTTCATTTAGGATTCCCCCTATTCCTTTCTCTTTGCCTATACTCTGATATCAGTCTTTGATAGTGAAGGCAGTCTCTAGCTTGCAGTCCAAATAAACCCTTGGCCTCTTCCCATTCTATTACCTTTCCCTGTCTAATTATTTGCTCCCAATACCTTGGCTCCTTTGCCATTTTTCTCCAGCAAATTCCAGACCCCTCTTGCCTAGTCTCTGTATCTCTAACCGTAGTCCTCCTTATCGGCAGAATCTCCTTTCGGTACTTACGTATTATTGCAACCAGATTTTCAAGCAGGCATAATTGTGACTGTTGTCGGGAAACGAGTATATGTCCTCCTGAAAAGGGATATTTAAAGTGCTAAACACTCTTGTTTCACATTGGTTAGGCAACAGAAAAAGGAATAACGGCAAAATAACTTTTTCAGTTTACTGTGCATTACAAATAAGCAAGTGTTATAATTACAATGTTCAGCAAAAGATTCTTTTGGAAAATCCAAGAACTCACACACACACACACACACACACACACACACACACACACACACACACACACACACACACACACTGTAAAAAACAGTGTGAATCTCATTAGGACAGAATATCACATATAAAAATAACAGATGTTCATTGTGTTTCACTGTTGCAGTCATTACACTTGGGTTATCCTGCTGGCAGGCTACCCGCAGTCGGCCTGAATTCCAAAGTCTTGCCCCCGCCTCGGTTGCTGTCGCCTTTTCCATGACGTCAGTGTGCCAGGGGTATAAAAGATGCAGCTGATGCCATTTTCTTCAGTCTTTCTTGCCGCGCGGTGCCCGAAGCAAAAGCAGTTTGCAAGTGCCGGTCGGCCGACTCCTGAGATTTTCGAAATTGAATTTCAGATCAGAAGTCTTCAATAAAGCTAAGTACCCCATTGGGGAAACTTTTTCTTGCTCCAGACCGATGTCAGTAAAAGTTAACAATTGTATTTCTTGTGGGAAGCAAATACCTCATAAGGATTTTCATTCTTACTGTATTCCTTGCCTAGGCCCCGACCACGATGTTGCTAGTTGTCGGTTTTGCGCTAGATTCAACCAACGCACTACTAAGCGTCGGTTCGATTTTGCTTTACATTACTTTGGCCGAAGGTTTAACTATATAATGCCGTCGGAACAACCAACGACCGGAATTCATAAAAAGCGCAAGGACAAAGAAAAGGACAGGCATCCAAGGTCCAAAACCGATGACGAAGCCTCTTCTAGGCCAGTCGCCGGTTCCCAGTTCTCAGTGAGGTGCTTTCGCAGCCCCTGACACCCGCTACCTCAGAGCCACAGGCCGCCTCTGACTCCCACGTGGAGACAACTAGGCCTCTGGAAACTCAAGGTATTGGGCCTACGGAAACTATTCCCTCAGATGGGTCCGGAGTCGCTGAGCAGGCATCGGCTTCTGAGGGTGTTTTCAGACCTACACAGCTTACTATCAAGACTACTTCAGCAGCCAAGGCAAAGTCTAAAATACCTATAAAGACAAAGAAACAAGTACAGCATTCACCTGGACAGTCATCCATGCCAAAGAAATAGATGCTTAAAATGGCCGAGGACCTAATTACTCTGATCAGGGGTTCACATCCCCCTCCTGATAAAAGGCCTAGGCAAGATACTGACTATGATTCCTCTGACCAGGTTTCTATTTCCTCTGATTCCTCTTCAGAACAGGGATATTCTCTTCCTCCCTATGAGGATTCTGACGCTGAAGAATCTACCCCTTCAGCCTCTCCTCCTGAGGATTACTCTTTTGGGGAAACCCTGCACACCATGAGGCAGCATTTCCATTGGGAGAGCCAGGATTATTCAGAATCCAAGAAAAGGCTCAGAGGTTTTCTTTTACTGCCTCAGCACAGGCCCCTTGCTGTTCCCCCTGTACTAGATATTGTTGATGATGTTTTTACTCAATCTAGTTTGTCTCCTGATTCTTTACCCCCTGCACCAGTTAAGCCAGATAGGTACTACAGGGTCCCAGATTCACATACATTTCTTTATAAAAACCCTGCTGCTGACCCAGAAACAATTTCTCAGGGTCCCAAAGGGGTCAAGGCTTCCACTGCAAAAAATCCTGTTCCCTCTGATAGGGATTCTAGAGCACTGGACAGATGGGGGAAAAAAGTTTACATCTCTGCTACTTTAGCTGTAAGGGCTTTAAACTGCCAGTTTCACATGCTTAAATACCAGCAATATCTAATGTCTTTGCTAAAACAGAAAATGCTTACAAGCTCAGAATGTCCTGAAAATAAGGAAATGCAGGATTTATTGCATGCAGCTGAATAAGTGGGAAAGCATACTTTGCAATGTGGTTTTGATTCATTAGAGGCTTCTTGCAGAGCCGCAGTTACAGGTTCTGTCATTCGAAGGCATGCTTGGCTAAAAGAACAAGGTTTACCTGATCATGTTAAAGCAAAATTGTTGGATGCTCCATTACAGCATGATACTTTGTTTGGTGTTAAGGCAGAAGAGGTGTTAAAGAAAATGGAGGATAAAGCAAAATCAATGCAGACAGTAAAGGATTTCTTACAGGTTCAGCCACCCAGATTTAGCAGGAACTGGCCTTCACAAAATTGGTCCTTTCCAGTGTCAGACAGGCCACAAAGAGGCAGATACAGATGCCCAAGAGGCAGATCTCAACCACAAGGCACATACAGACCTAAGCAGTGGGGTGCTTCAGCCCCCAAAGGTGGAGAAGACAAATCACAACTCTATAGGAAACAGTCCCATTGACTTCCCTCTACCAATGCCAAGCACTTACCTTTTGGAGGCACTCTTAGGGGGAAACTAGCACTTTTCTCACAAAATTGGCACATAATTCCCCAAGATAAGTGGGTACTGAATATTGTTTCCCAGGGTGACAGTTTCCACTTTCACACCCTTCCAAGGCCAAAAGGTATGCCAGACCTGCCACACAATCAATGGGCAGAGGCACAAAAACAAATTTCTGCTCTCATGGACATGAGGGCTATTCAAAATGTACCAAGCAAGAGCAGGGACAAGGATTTTATTCAAGACTTTTCTTGGTACCCAGAAAGGACAAAGCTTGGAGACCAATACTGGACCTGTCTTCTCTAAATACTTTCCTGGACGTTCCAAAATTCAAAATGTTGACACTGCAGCAACTTCTACCCATGCTGGGCAAAAAGGCTTGGCTAGTTACTTTGGACCTCAAAGAGGCATACCTGCATGTCCCAATCAGACAATCTTGCAGAATCTTACCTCAGATTTGTAGCTGGCTCAATGCATTACCAATTCTCTGCACTGCCCTTTGGCTTATCTACTGCGCCCAGGGTCTTCACAAAATGCCTGGCACCAGTAATTGCATTTTGCAGACAAAAAAGAATTCAAATATATCCTTACTTGGACGACTGCCTTATTCAAGCAGACAGCAAGGACATTCTATTAAAGCATCTGGCATTTGTAAAAAGGTTACTAACTTGCCTAGGCTACACAGTAAACGAAAAGAAATCAAAACTAGTGCCCTCTCTAGAGATAATATTCCTGGGTGCAAGCTTAAATACAACTGCCCAGATGGCTTATCTCATGCCAGACAAACAAAGGCAACTGACTCATTACTTTCAAATGATGGCAACAAAGACCCAGCTACCTGCAAGAAAAATTCTGCAGGCTTTGGGCTTCATGGCATCCTGCATCCTGCTAATTCCATATGCAAGACTGCATATGAGGAAGCTACAATGGTATCTAAAAAGTGTTTGGACTCAACATTGCCACATCCTGGAAACAATAATTACTCTCATTCCCTGCCTGCAACAGGAGTTTTGATGGTGGGCACTGGCCTGTCACCACAACAAGGGACAGCTTTTCACTTTACCCACAGCCAGGCAGACACTAACAACAGATGCATCGGATTATGCCTGGGGAGCACACATGGTGGGAATATGTATACAGGGCACGTGGCCCATAGACCAAATGCATCTTCATATCAATCAAAAAGAGATGCTAGCTGTACAGAATGACCTGACAGCCTTCAAGGATCAACTACATCTAGGACAACTATTACTAAAGATGGACAATACTACAGTCATGTGGTACATAAACAAGCAAGGGGGCACACATTCCTACCCCCTCTGCAGACAAGCCATGACTTTGTGGAACACAGCACTGGCCTGTCAAGTACATCTGCAGGCACAATTCCTGCCAGGAAAGAAAAATACTCTGGCAGACGAACTAAGCAGAAACCTCATGGACCCTCACGAGTGGAAACTAGATCCACAAGTCTTCAGCATGATAACAAAGAAATGGGGATGCCCAGACATAGATCTGTTTGCCTCCCCTTACAGCTGCCAGCTACAGAAATTCTGCACAAGGACTTACCACTCACAAACATGGAAGGTGGTTGCTCTATCATTCAGCTGGAAAAGCCTAACAGTTTATGCCTATCCACCACTGCCTCTACTTCCCAAGATACTCCTAAAGGTCAGAAAAAAGAAGACAAAAATGATTATGATTGCCTCAGACTGGCCACACCAGCACTGGTACCCAATCCTAAAGACCTTGTCTCAAGGGCCAGCCTAGACTTTACCTCAAATTCCTCATCTGCTGACCCCACAAAACAATCAGATCCTGCACAGCCAACTCAGAACCTTAAATCTGGTTGCATGGCAAATAATATAGCCACTCAGAACACACCTCTCTCTAAAGCAGTTATGGATGTCATTTTGGAAGCCAAGAGGCCCAGCACCAGGAAATCTTATGCAGAAAAATGAAAGAGATTCTGTGCTTGGAACCAGGCACAAGGACTTGAACCTCTTGTTCCTAATATTCCTCAGATTTTGCAATACCTAACTGAGATGCTGGACAAAGGCCTATCCTTCTCGTCAATAAAGATCCATGCCTCTGCCATTTCAGCTCATTACAATACAGAACCTCCTATTTTCTCTCATCCACTACTAAGACAGTATGTCAGAGGGGCAAAAAACATAAGACCTCCAAGGAGAGCACCTATGCCAACGTGGGACATCAACTTTGTCTTGGAAAAGCTCACACTGCCTCCTTTTGAGCCAGCCAATACAGCTGAGATAAAATTCTTATCATGGAAAACTGCTCTGCTCCTAGCAATAACTTCAGCAAGAAGAGTCTCAGAGATACAGGCATTAATGGCAGTGGAACCTTTTATCATTTTTCATCCAGACAGGGTTTCTCTCAGGACAAACCCAGCATTTATGCCAAAGGTAGTATCCAGCGTGGCTCTTAACCAAACCATTCATTTGCCAACCTTTTATCCAAATCCCCAGAATAAAGGGGAGAGACTTCTGCACTCTTTGGACATACACAGACAGCTAGGCTTCTACTTGGACAAAACAAAAGCTTTCAGAAAAACTGAGCAACTTTTTGTGGCATTCGCTGCAGGATCACGAGGAAAGGCTATTTCAAAGCAGACTATTTCAAAATGGATAGGACATTGCATTTGTTTCTGCTATGCACAGCATGGCAAATCAGTGCCTAAGAATATTAGGCCACATTCTACCAGTGCAGCAGCCACATCAGCAGCCTTTCTCAGAGGAGTACCAACCAAGGAAATTTTGGAGGCTGCAACTTGGAGTTCAGTGCACACTTTTACCAAGCACTATCACGTACCTCTTTACTCTAAATCCAGAGCAGGCTTTGCCATTGCAGTTTTGCAGGGCCTCATAGCCACTCCTAATCCTATTTAGACCCAGCCGCCCAACCTCAGCTTTGGGATTCAACCCAAGTGTAATGACTGCAACAGTGAAACACGATGAACATAGTACAGTTGTGTACCTACCATAAATGTAGATGTTCAAGTGTATTCACTGTTGCAGTCCAGGTTACCCTCCCACCATCCCCCTATCATTGCTGGGACTTATCTATACTTCTCTCTTCTATACAACCTGTCTGGTGTATTTGCTTGTAGAAGAAGGTAATGTTTGTTAGTGCATGCTTTTTTATTTGCAAATTTATTTAGCCTACCCTTTTGGGGGCACCTGACATCTGTGGCAAGAAAAACGGAAGAAAATGGCATTGGCTGCATTTTTTATACCCCTGGCGCACTGACGTCAGGGAAGAGGCGACAGCAACCGATGCCGGACCAAGACTTTGGAATTCAGGCCGACTGCGGGTAGCCTGCCAGCAGGATAACCCAAGTGTAATGACTGCAACAGTGAATACACTCGAACATCTACCTTTATGATAGGTACACAACTGTACTTTTATTGGATTGTCCTGTCATGCCAGGACCAAAACCATTATGGGAAATATAACACTGTTTACTGAAATGCACACACACACACACACACACACACACACACACACACACACACACACGAAAACGGTTCATCTCACCACTGCTGTTGCCTGCTTAATAAACAGTAAACAACAGCAGAACTATTAATGTTAAGTTGTCTACCTCGCCTTCATTCTTGCTGTTTGGGGGCTCCGACTCGGCCATCTTCAGTAGCTCGAGAGCTGTTTACTGGCTCGAGGCTACCCCTTATCCCATGATGCCTATTGACAGCTACCCAGATCTCATTTGCCGCTTCAGCTGCGAGGTGTGTCGTTTTCTGGCTCAGGCTTGTATATTTCAATTTTTTGTGTAAAAATATTCTCTTAGTCCCTTTAAACTAATAGATATTTTACTGTTCTTAGTTTTATTCTGTACGTGTTGTTGAAGTACTTCGTTCTTCTTAGTTTCCCTTTTATTTAGAACTCGTTTAAGTTAGAGAGTTCTCCCACCTCCCCCTCTCCCTAGGATAGCCGTTTAACTTAGAGGCTTTCCTTTCCTTTTTTGCTATCGTTAAAAAAAAAAAAAAAAAAGACAGAGGTTATATATTTTTAGGTGTACTTGTTTAGAGTAGTACTTATTTGTCTGTCTGTGTTTACCTTGTGGTACTTAGTTTTTTGTAGTTGGGTTATGTCTAAGGAAGCTAAAGTATCTGGCTTTAAAAAGTGTGACTCATGCTGTCAGAAAATGTCTCTGACAGACAGGCACACTAGCTGCGTTTATTGTTTGGGCGCTGTTCACCTGCAGGACCCTTGTTCTATTTGCCATGCCTTTAGTCCAAGAGTCCTGCAGGAGCGCAAGAACAAATTGATCCTTAGCGGTCTGTTAAAGCCTCAGGGTTCACCGGCAAAGAGTTCCCAGCCAGGGAAATCCCCAAAATCCATTAAACCGTCGGCTCCACCTTCGGTGCCGACTCTTGTACAGGATTTACTGAGTATGTTGGTTCCGGCTGGCACCGACAAGACAACCCCTCCATCGGCTCCATTGGATGTTTTGGAGCCATCTCTGAGCCATAAGAGGCTGAGCTTCCTTCATTAGAGTCTGTTCATTCGGCTCCTCTGTCTCCATTATTGCAAAGTGAACATAGCCACCATTCATCACACTCCTCTCGATCCTCTAGGCTGTCTGATCATGATGTGGAGAGAGTAGTAAGTAGGTTGCTTAAATCACAGGCACTAGCAAAATTGTCTAGCCCTCCTCAACAGGTATCGGCTCCATCCACCTCTTGTTCTGTTCCTCCTCCGACTCCATTGAGTTTGGAGCCGGAGTTCGTTGGGGTTCGTGCAGTGGAACCCTCGGCTCTGATCACCATGTCTCCTTTGGTACCGTCTTCGGCTCTGATTACCTCGATAGTTCCTTCGATCGAGGAATTTGGATGCCAGGCTCTCTCTTCAGCTCCGAGGGGGCGAGTGGCATCAGACCCTTGTCTGACCCCATTCTACCTCTCGGAGCATCGGCACAAGTGAGCTCGGCTCCAACATTGGCCTCGGAGCCGTCCCCCTCGGCGCAGAGAAAGATTCCTATTTCTTTGGAACCGGAGCTTTCTCTGCCTCGAGGCAGGGACGCCTTTGAGGTCATGCGGAGTGTGCTGTCCCCTGAGACCGCTCCACTAATAGCCCCACCGGCTCCATCTCCC
This sequence comes from Protopterus annectens, assembly GCF_019279795.1. Lineage (NCBI taxonomy): Eukaryota > Metazoa > Chordata > Ceratodontiformes > Protopteridae > Protopterus > Protopterus annectens. The sequence continues at coordinate 887,358,356 of NC_056739.1, forward strand.
GTAGTGTCTGTGCCAACCTCTGCTCCTCCTCCAGACCCCAAGCATAGGGAACCGATGCCCCAGGACACCCCATTGGGTGTTTCCTCTTCTTCCGAGGCCTCCCCTGATCACTCAGAGGAGTCCCCTCGGAAGAAGAAGTGCAAGAGGAAGCACAGTGACTCCCCTGAGTCTGTCACTTCTGATACAGACTTAGATGAATCGGAAGGGTCCCCGAGATCCCCCTCTGAAGAGGTTTCCTTTTCGGACATCCTTAAAATGCTTAGGCAGAGTGGGAACTGGACTCCCCTAGCCCCTACCGAGGATGAGTCTGCATTCCTGGATGCTTTCGGTTCCCAACCTTCCACCTCCTGGGTTTCTCCTCCTTTCGACCCACTTATGTCTGTAGTGGCTCAAAAGGTTTGGTCAGCTGCGGACACAGTGGAACCAACTCCGAGGAGACGTGGTAAATTTATTACAGCCCCCCAGGATAAGCAATTCCTTTTTAAAGGTGTGCCCGTTGATGCCATGGTGGTAGTGGCAGCCACCAAAAAAGAGTTAGCAGAGACCTCTTCATCTGTTCATCCCCCTAACAAGGAGTCTAGGATGATGGACAGGTACGGAAAGCGAATGTTTGCTTCAGCGACCTTCTCCATGAGGTCCCTAAACTATCTGTCATTTTACTTGCCTTCAAAGAGATCTCCTTAAAGAGCTTGGAGATACCCTTCAAGATCCTACAGCTGAGGGAGTACAAGCCAAAGTAGCTTCCCAGCGAGCGACTCTTAATTCTGTAGTTAACTCCTCTATGAGGCTCACTTCCTATGCAGCCGATGGAGCGAGTAGAGCCACGGGCACGGGCGTGGCCCTTAGGAGGCATGCTTGGATGCAGCTGTGTCATTTTGTGGAACCCTTTCGAGCGTCCTTCACCAATGCTCCCTTTGATAGCTCCTTTCTTTTTGGGCCACAGGTGAAAGACACGTTGACTAGGTGTGAGCAAGAAGGCAAGACTCTGCTGTGGGAGTCCATTTTTCCACTCCCTCAAGACCTTACCCCAAGGGTCAGAAGAGTGGGAAGATGTGGTTCCGCAAATCTCAGGGAGCCTTGCCTTATACACGTGGTGATTTTTCTTCCAGAGGCAGAGGGGGAAACAACAATAGTAGACGCCGCCCTCATGGCAGAGGGGGTCCGCAAAACCAGGGCAACAGAGAATCCTTCTCTGACAATCCCTTTCAGCATCCCTGAAGGGTTGCCCGGCTGCTCACCTCTGGAGGCAGTCGGGGAAAGACTTTTGCTGTACCCAAAAGCCTGGCAAAATTTAACAAGAGACAGATGGGTACTACTGATTATATCTGGAGGTTACAAAATTACCTTCCATCAACACCCCTTACAGTCAAAAAAAGGCCCTTACAGATGTTCCACCCAGTCTGAAGGAGCAAGCAATAATAGAAGTTTCAAAACTGCTAGAAAAAAGAGCCATTCAGGAAGTCCCCGCAGGCCAGCACGGATCCGGAACTTACTCAAGATTCTTTTTGGTACCAAAAAAGACAGGGGACTGGAGACCGATTCTGGATCTAAGCAGACTAAACAAATCTGTACAAAGAACAAAGTTTTGGATGGTCACGCTACAGTCCATTCTACCCTTTCTGGGCCAGGACAATTGGATGTGCTCGATAGATCTTCAGGATGCGTACTACCATATCAAGATGGACAGATGCTCCAGGAGATTTCTTCGCTTTCGGGTGCGGGCCAGTCATTACCAGTTCAGAGCTCTGCTCTTTGGTCTCACCACAGCCCCCAGGGTGTTCGCCAAATGTATGGCAGTGGTCATGGCTCACCTGAGACGTCAAAGATTCCAGGTGTTACCATATCTAGACGACTGTCTCCTCACTGCTACCACCAGGCATCAACTCTTACAAGCACGGGATTATACAATCACATCTTGCACCCAGCTAGGTATTGCAATACATTTTGAAAAATCTGCCTTGTTGCCCTGTCAGTCTATCACTTACATAGGAGCAGAATTAAACACAAGGGAAATGTTCACAAGGTTACCACTGGAAAAGAGTGTCCACAGTTCGTCAACAAGTGCAAATCCTAATGCAGAGCAAAAGGATCCAAGTCAGATATGTCCTTCAAATTCTGGGCTCCATGGCAGCTGCCATTCTTCTACTTCCATTAGTGCATTTCCACATGAGAATTCTTCAGTGGCTTCTTTTCACGCAGTGGTCTTTCCAGGCGCTAACCATGTCTCACATGATCCTGATTACAGAGGCATGCAAAAAGCACTTTTCTTGGTGGATGGTCTCCCCACTAGTGACTCAGGGCAGACCTTTCATACAGCCCCCTCCGGTAGCCACAGTGACTACATATGCCTCCCTGATAGGGTGGGGGGGGCATTATCTGAGCAGGACAGTCCAAGGCACTTGGCAACCTCACGAGTACCATCTGCACATAAATGTCCTAGAAATGAGAGCCGTGCTCCTAGCATTGCAAGCCCTTCAAGTCTCACTTCCTTCCGGGACCATTGCAATTCAAACAGACAACATGTCAGTGGGTGTGGTACATCAACAAGCAGGGCGGAACCAGATCCTACCCCCCGTGTGGAGAAGCACTCAGACTGTGACAGTGGGCAATTTCCTCCCAACGTTTTCTGATTGCGACGCACATCCCTGGGAGATCCAACATAGCGGACAGACTCAGCAGAGCTATCCTCATGCCTCATGAGTGGTCTCTGAATCAGGAAGTTGCGGATCTTATCTTCCACAAATGGGGACAGCCTTGCTGCGATCTTTTTGCCACCCCTTTCAACAGCAAATGCAGCAACTACCTCTCCCTTCTTCCGCTTCCAGGTCACATACTCAGAGACGCTCTAGTCCACGATTGGCCTCAGGGACTTCTTTATGCCTTTCCTTCGTTTCCCCTGATACCGAAACTCTTACAGAAAGCAAAATCATTTGGTTGCAAAATGATCCTCATTGCCCCCTACTGGCCTCAACAGATATGGTTCCCGTTCTTGCACCCCCTACCTTCTCGATCAACCCTGGACTCTGGACCCGATTCCAGATCTCCTGATTCATCAGTCAGGCGGGTTGCATCAATCCCTCCAAACTGTCCGGCTCACAGCGTGGTTGCTCCACTTCCAACCTTAGCCAGGCTTCCCAGCAGTCCATGAGATTATTGTTTCCTCACATAAGTCTACAACAAGAAAAACTTATGCTAGCAAATGGAAAAGTTTTTCTTATTGGACAGAGTCTAATAATCTGGATCCCTTCTCAGCCCCAGTCTACAAAATTCTTGAATTTCTAACCCAACCTTTTTCACTCCGGGGCCGTTTCCACTACGATTAGGGTACAATTAGCGGCCATTTCTAATTTTCGTATCGGTTTGCAAAATTCTAACATCATGTCTCATAAGCTCTGTAAAGCTTTTTTGAGAGGAACATCTCTTCTTAGACCTTCAGTGAGATATCCCCCTCCTCTGTGAGACCTTAATTTAGTCCTAAGTTCCTTAATTCTGCCTCCTTTTGAACCGGCAGCATCCTGCTCCATCAAGTTTCTGTCTTGGAAGACACTCTTTCTGGTTGCTATCACTTCAGCTAGGCATGTCTCAGAACTTCAAGCACTATGTGTTCGTCCTCCTTACCTGGTGTTTCACAAGGACAGAGTTTCTCTGAGGACTAATCCTTCATTTCTTCCTAAAGTCTGCTCAGAAAATAATTTAAATCAATCTATAGATCTTCCTGTGTTCTTCCCCAATCATAGCATAGCAACAAGGCAGAGTATAAGCTTCACCAATTGGACGTTCACAGACAATTGTGTGTTTAGCTACATAGAACTAAAGAAATAAGAAAGTCAGACCAATTATTCCTTTCTTATGCCTTAAACAAACAAGGTCTCCCAGTTTCCAAGTTGACCTTATCCAGATGGTTGTCCCACACTATTACATTTATTTACCAGTTACGGAATAAAGAGTTACCAACTAAACCGAAAGGTCATTCTACTAGGGCATTAGCCACCTCCATAGCTTTTCAGTCTAGGTTGCCCATGGATTACATCTGTGCAGCTGCCACGTGGGCAAACCCTCATACCTTTATTTCTCATTACAAGGTGGATATGGTCTCCCGGAGCAGAGCTAACTTTGGTTCCACTGTTCTGAAGAGTCTGTTCCACTGAGCCACCCAGGATGTTAGGTGCTAGGGACGCTGTCCCAAACAGCAAGAATGAAGGCAAGATAGACAACTTAACTTTAAGAAGTTATGTACCTACCATAATGTTCCATGTTAGTTGTCTTCATCTCACCTTCTTTCTTGCATCCCTCCCTCCGTCCCCCCATCCTAGAGGATCGAGAAGAATCCTTTTTCACTGGCTGAGTATTCTTTATTGTTATTCTTCTGGCTAGGTCTTCCTCACCTATTCTAGATTTTAGGATGCATGGAACAACCAGTTTTTTGATAACTGGCTTCTCTCATATTATGTCTGGGATTAGCTATTTCAAACGAGATCTGGGTAGCTGTTGCTAGGCATCATGGGATAAGGGGTAGCCTTGAGCCAGTAAACAGCTCTCGAGCTATTGAAGATGGCCGAGTCGGAGCCGAGGATCGGCTCCGGTCCCCAAACAGCAAGAAAGAAGGTGAGATGAAGACAACTATCATGGAACGTTATGGTAGGTATATAACTTAATAATGATAATGATACTAATAATAATAATAACCATCATCATTTACAACAAGTAAGACAGGATGCAATCCCGTTTGTAAAACAGCTTGATGGATTATTAGACTAGATAGTTTCTGCTACTTTATGAATATTCTGTAAAGCTATTGATATTCTCCTTAAGGATCTGCATCCAAAAGCTCAGTTCTTTCTTTTCTTCTCCTTCTTTTTTCATCCCTTAGCTTCTCTGATTGATAAAAACATATGCCTGACCTGTGTAACTAAAGGGACTAGGTACTGAAAACCTTTTCACTGCTAGTATCTTGCTATCCATATCCCCATAAAACAGAGCTTCCAGTTTCTCAACGTTGTATTATCTTTTGTTTAGTCTCTTCCCACATATCCTTAGCTGCCATAACAGAATCCTTTTTTAACCCATACTCCTAAGTACTTCATTTTATCATGTCCCCATAAATATTGATAGTGCTGAAATAAATTGTGCGGGTATTCCCTTTGTTTTATCTTCTTTAATGTTGTATCCTGAAGCAAATTGAAACTTTCTAAGAATGTTCCACAACACTTAAATTTTTTTCTGATTTTGTCAGGTACAAAAGAATATAATCTGAAAATAAAGCTAACTGTTCTTGATTACCATACCAATTATATGCTTGAATTTCTGAGTCCTTTAATGTTAAGTTGTCAATCTCGCCTTCATTCTTGCTGGATGGGTTCGGATCCGAACCTCTGCTCCGACTCGGCCTATTACTAAAGCTCGAGAGCTATTTTTACCGGCTCAAGGCTATCCTATGTCCCATAATGCTAGGCGTCATATACCCAGATCTCGTTTGCCACTTCAGCTACGAGGTTGCGTTTTTCACCGGCTCCAGGTCGTATTAAAAATTTTTTATATTTGCAGTTAGTTTTTGTAAATTTTCTCTTAGTAGTTTTTGTCCTAGTAGTGTTAGTAGTGTACTGGCTAGTTTTCCCACTCCTTTTCCTAGTAGTTTCTTCTCTTTCTCCACCCTTAAGGTGGATAGGCCTTCGGTCCTTTTCTTTAGTTGGTAGTTGGGGGTTCCCTTTGAGTGTGTGTGTGGAATATTGTTCCCTTCCCTGTAGCAAAGTTTTTAAAGTAGTTGTTGTGTGGGTCTTTTCAAGAGTTTTTGAGTGTGTTTGTGCTTTGTGTGCTTGAATAGACTTTCTGTCCCGATCCTGTGGTATCATGTCCAAGGATACCAAGGTCTCAGGATTTAAGAAGTGTGACTCGTGCTGTCAGAAGATGTCTCTGACAGACGGTCACACTTCTTGTGTATATTGTTTGGGCCCTCTGCACCTGCAGGACTCTTGTTCTGTCTACCATGCCTTCAGTCCAAGAGTCCTGCAGGAACTCAGAAACAACTCATCCTTAGGAGCTTGCTATAGCCTGAAGGTTCTCCGACGAAGCCTCCGTCCAGTAGACCTACTAAGCCTGCCAAACCGTCGGCTCCATGTCCTGAGCTGGCACCGAGCAGACCTCCTATCTCGTCGGTTCAGGCCGGAACCGATACATCGAGGCCTCAGTCAGCTCCGACTTTAGTGTCGGAGAAGTCTCCAAGCCGAAAATGTTCCTGATCTCCTTCCTTGGAGTTGGTGCGTTCGGCTCCGAAGTCCCCTTTACTATCAGAGCGGAGCCATAGGTCTCACTCCTCTCAGTCTTCCAGGCTATTGGATCACGACCTCGAGAGGGTAGTCAGTAGGCTCTTAAAGTTGCAGGTGCTGGCCCAGATGTTACATAGCCCTTCTCATCAGACAGTGGCTACCCCAACGCCTGCTCCAATTCCTCCTCCGACTCTTCCTTTGAGCTTGGAGCCGGAGGTCGTCAGGATTAGCACAGTTGGGGCGTCAGAACCGATACCACTCTTGTCGGCTCCTTCGTCAGCTCCGATCCCTTCCTTGGTTCCGTCCTTGGAGGGATCTGGGCGCCGAGACTCCCTCGTCGGCTCCGAGGGGGCGAGTGGCATCAGACCCTTGTCCGACCCCGTTCTCCCTCTTGGAACCTCGGCGCAGGTGAGTTCGGCCCCGACATTGGTCTCGGAGCCGTCCCTCTCGGTGCCGGGGGAGCCCTTATCTCTTCGGAGTTGGGTCCCTCTTCCCTGCCTGATAGGGGTGCCTTTGAGGTCATGAGCGTGCTAGCTCCTATATCGGTGCCACGGTCGACCCCGTCGGCCCCTCCCTCTATGGTGCCTGCTTCGGCCTCTGCCTACCCTCCCGACCCCAAGCGTGGAGAACCAACGCTCCAGGTAGCCCCATTGGGCATATCCTCCTCTTCCGAGGCCTCCCCGGATCCTGCAGGGGAGCCCCCTCGAAAGAGAACATGCAAGAGGAAGCATGTGGACTCCCCTGAGTCAGTCACATCAGACACCGACCTGGATGAGTCGGAAGGGTCCCCAAGGTCCCCCTCTGAGGATGTCTCCTTTTCTGACATCCTGGAGATTCTCAAGCAGAGGGGGAACTGGTCTGCCCTCAACCCTTCCGAGGACGAGTCGGTGTACCTAGATGCATTTGGTTCTCACCCTTCCACCTCCTGGGTGTCTCCGCCTTTTGACCCACTCATGGATGTGGTGGCTCGAAAGGCGTGGACGGCTCCGGATACTATGGAACCAACTCCCCGGAGGCCTACAAAATTTATTACAGCCCCTTCTGACAGGCAGTTTCTAACTAAGGGCGTCCCTGTTGATGCCATGGTGGTGGCGGCCACTAAGAAGGAGTTGGCTGACCCTTCAGTACCTGTCCATCCTCCTAATAAGGAATCTAGGACTATGGACAGGTATGGTAAGCGGATGTTTTCTTCAGCGACCTTTGCCATGCGGTCGCTGAATTATTTATGCCATTTCACCCGTCTTCAGAGACCTTCTCAAAGAACTGGGTGATACCTTACAGGACCCATCAGCTGCGGGGTCTCAGGAAAAGATCAACTCCCAGCTGGCAACCCTGAACTCTATTGTCAACTCCTCCATGCGGCTCATTTCCTATACAGCCGATGGGGTGAGTAGGGCTGCAGGCACGGGCATTGCTCTAAGGAGACACGCCTGGATGCAGCTTTGTAACTTTGCTGACCCCTTCAAGGCATCCTTCACCAACACCCCCTTTGATGGTTCTGCCTTGTTTGGACCTCAAGTGAAGGATACATTGACCAAGTGCGAGCAGGAAGGCAAGAACTCTTTCTGCCGTGGGAGTCCGTTTTTCCACTCCTTATAGACCATACCCTAAGGGTCAGAAGAGTGGCAAAATGTGGTTCCGCAAACCTCAGGGAGTACTGCCTGACACACGTGGTGAGCTTCCCTCCAGAGGCAGAGGAGAAAACAATAATAGACACCGCCCAAGGGGCAGGGGGTTCCGCAGAATCAGGGTAGGAGAGAATCTGTCTCTGACAAACCCTTCCAACACCCCTGAGGAGTTGCCTGACTGTCCACCTTCAGAGGCAGTCGGGTGAAGACTATCACTGTACCTAGAAGCCTGGCATTCCCTCACACAAGACAAATGGGTACGGTCGATCATATCCGAGGGTTACAGAATTCCCTTTATTCACACCCTACAACAGCCAAAAGGGCCCCTTCCAGACGTTCCACCCGGTCTGAGGGATCAAGCAGCACTAGAAATTTCAAAGCTGCTAAGAAAAAGAGCTATCCAGCCAGTCCCAGCAGACAAGCAAGGATCCGGAATCTACTCCAAGTTCTTTTTGGTACCAAAAAAGACAGGGGACTGGAGACCTATTTTGGATCTCAGCAGGCTGTGCAAGTCTGTTCAAAGAACGAAGTTCCGGATGGTCACGCTACAGTCCATTTTACCTTTTCTGGGTCAGGACAATTGGATGTGCTCTATAGACCTTCAGGATGTGTACTACCATATTAAAATGAACAGGCGCTCCAGAAAGTTTCTCCCCTTCCGGCTGGGAGCCAGTCACTACCAATTCAGAGCCCTGCCCTTTGGCCTCAGCACAGCCCCCAGGGTGTTTACCAAATGCATGGCAGTGGTTGCGGCTCACCTGAGACTATAAGGATTCCAGGTGTTTCCATATTTAGACGACTGGCTCCTTACTGCCACCACCAGGCATCAACTACTCCAGTCCAGAGATTATGCTGTCCAAACTTGCAACGAGCTAGGTATCTCTATAAACTTTGAAAAGTCTGCCTTGTCGCCTTGTCAGTCTATTACCTTCATAGGCGCCGTTTTAAACACTGTGGAGCTGTCAGCAAAACTGCCTGTACAAAGAGTTTCAGACATTTGCGATCATGTTCAGATCCTACTACAGGAGAGCAGAGTCCAGGCCAGATTCGTACTAAAAACCCTAGGCCTCATGGCAGCAGCAATCACATTACTCCCCCTAGCTCGCTTTCACATGCAGATCCTGCAGTGGATGCTATTTTCCCAGTGGTCCTTTCAACAGCTTCCAATGTCACACAGCATTCTAATCACTCAGTCATGCAAAAGGCACCTTTCTTGGTGGATGGTCTCCCCTCAGGTACTTCAGGGCAGACCTTTTGTCCTTCCTCCTCTTGTTGCTTCTGTGACAACGGATGCCTCCCTAATCTGGTGGAGGGGGCACTTTCAGGGCAGGGCAGTCCAGGGCACATGGCAACCCTTCGAATGCCACCTGCACATAAATGTCTTGGAAATGAGAGCGGTACTTTTAGCATTGCAGGCCCTTCAAGACTCTCTACCCACCGGGACTATTGCAATTTAGACAGACAATATGTCTGTAGTGTGGTACATCAACAAGCAGGGCGGAACCAGATCCTACCCCCTATGTCGAGAAGCACTCAGACTTTGGCAGTGGGCGATCTCTTCTCAACGGTTTCTGGTAGCAACGCATATTCCCGGGAAGTCCAACATCATAGCGGACAGGCTGAGCAGAGCCATTCTCATGCCCCACGAGTGGTCTCTCAACCAGCTAGTAGCGGAAAGAATTTTCAGAAGGTGGAGTCAGACTTGTTGCAACCTTTTCGCAACCCCTCAAAACAGCAAGTGCCAAGACTTCTTCACCCTCTTCCCTCTCCCAGGTCCCCCCCCCCAGAGGCGCTCTAGTGCACGATTGGCCCCGGGGTCTTCTGTACGCTTTTCCCCCTTTTCCCTTAATTACTCAATTAATCCAGAAAGCAACTGCTTTGAGATCCAGAATGATCCTTATTGCCCCTTACTGGCCTCAACAAATTTGGTTTCCATTCCTGCAACGTCATCTACTGGAACAGCCCTGGCATCTGGACCCAGTGCCAGATCTTCTGACCCATCAATCAGGCTGGCTGCATCAATCCCTTCAATCTCTCAACCTCACAGCTTGGTTGCTCCACTTCCAACCCTAGCCAGGCTTCCCTTAATCTCTCATTCAGTTTGCGACATCATTCTCGCTTCTCACAAGTCTACTACTAGAAAGACTTATGCTAGCAAATGGAAGCGTTTCTCTGTTTGGTCAGGGGAAAAACAAGTGGACCCTTTTACGGCTCCCGTCCAAACAGTTTTAGAGTTTTTAGCAGAACTTTTTCAAATGGGCTCTTCTTCAGCCACCATCAGAGTTCAGCTGGCAGCTATTGCAAATTTCCACGTTGGCTTGTCAGAGACTAGCATTATGTCCCACAAGTTCTGCAAAGCCTTTCTAAAAGGAACCTTCTTACTTAGGCCTCCGGTAAAAGATCCTCCCCCTCCGTGGGACCTAAATTTGGTGCTGTCGTCTTTAATTCTCCCTCCTTTTGAGCCGGCGGCTTCCTGTTCGTTAAAGCTGCTCTCGTGGAAAACTCTCTTCTTAGTAGCTATCACTTCAGCAAGAAGGGTATCGGAACTTCAAGCCCTTTGTGTTCACCCTCCTTACCTTGTTTTTCACAAAGATAGTGTGTCACTTAGGACTAATCCATCCTTTTTACCCAAAGGTACTCTCTGAAAAAAATCTGAATCAGACCATCGATCTGCCTGTCGTCTTCCCAAATTATACCAATAGGGCTGAACGAAAGTTACATTGTTTGGATGTTCACCATCAATTATGCTTCTACCTGGATAGAATTAAGCAGATGAGGAAATCGGACCAGCTCTTCCTCTCTTACGCGGAAGGGAAGCAAGGCCTGCCTGTTTCCAAAGTAACCTTGTCCAGGTGGTTGACCTCTGTTATCATGTTGATTTACCAATTGAGGCATAAAGAGCCCCCTTCTAAGCCCAGAGCTCATTCAACCAGAGCATTAGCTTCTATAGTAGCCTTTCAGGCAAAATTGCCAATGGATTCCATTTGTGCAGCGGCCACATGGGCCTCTCCTCATACCTTCATTTCTCATTACAAGCTGGACATGGCCTCCAGAAGCCGGGCTGATTTTGGTTCCACTGTACTCAAGAGTCTGTTCCATTGAGCCACCCAGGTGCTAGGGACGCTGTCCCATCCAGCAAGAATGAAGGTGAGATTAACAACTTAACATTGAGAAGTTATGTACTTACCATAATGTTCCATGTTAGTTGTCTTCTTCTTGCCTTCTTTCTTGCGTTCCACCCTCCATCCCTCTAGCCTGGAAAGACTGAGAGTATCTTGTGAGATTTTTCGTCACTAGAGTTATCTCCTCAGCTAGCTGTCTTGCTAACTCTTATAAGGGATATGTATATATTTATAAGAGCTTCTTTTTTTATATATATATATATATATATATATATATATATATATATGTATATATTCTCTGTTGTGGTGGGACATGTATGTCCATAGTGTTAGCTATCAAACGAGATCTGGGTATATGACGCCTAGCATTATGGGACATAGGATAGCCTCGAGCCGGTAAAAATAGCTCTCGAGCTTTAGTAGTAGGCCGAGTCGGAGCCGAGGTTCGGGTCCGAACCCATCCAGCAAGAAAGAAGGTGAGAAGAAGACAACTAACATGGAACGTTATGGTAAGTACATAACTTCTCATTTTCTTTACCAGTGGTTCTAAATATAACACAAATAACAAATGGGGACCGAGAACACCCATGCCTGGTCACTTTGTTCAAACAGAATGTATCAGAGAGGATCCCCCACTTAGTTTTTGCCTCACATCCTTCATATGTCCTCCTAATTAACCTTATTATCTTGTTAGGGAATGCAAATGCTTCCATTGCCCTAGTCAGAAAATCCCAGCTCACTCTGTTGAATGCTTTCTCTTCATCATGACCCACCAGCAACAGTGGTAATTTCTTAGATTCTAATTCCTCCTGGATCATTATTATTCTCTTAATGTTGTCATACATTTGCCTCCCCTCCACAAAACCACATTGATCCATATCTATCAATTTTGGCAACATCTTTGCCATTCTTTTAGCCATTATAGACATAAAAGTTTTATAATCAAGGTTTAGAATCAAATTGGGCTTATATTAAGCCAGATCTGATGGGTCTTTACCATCTTTAGGTATTACAGCCACCACAGCTTTCTTCCAAGATGTTGGTGCTTCTTTTCCTTTTAAAATACTGTTAAAACCTTCCAGATCTTTTTTCCCTCCATCTATTCCTGGAGACATTCTTGTAGATTGGTTGTACATCACCATTTTTATCTCATCTCCTCCTATCTTAACTATTAATAATTGAGCCTCATCTGTGTCTAACCTTGGCATATTTAATTCTTCCATAAATATTTCCATTTGTACTTTTTCTTGATTTCCACATTTCTCTGTTTTATAGATTTTCATAAACTTTCTGAAGTATCTCTAATACCTCTACAGGATCTCTATTTTTTCCTTATTATAGGATCCACAAGCTTGGTAATGGCCCTTTCTACTTTCTGCTGCCTGAGCTATTGTGCTAAAAGCTTTTGTGATCTGGAGTCATCAGAAAACAGTTGCTTATCAGCATACTTTCTAAGCTCATGCATTTTATCTAGATAGCCCCTTATTTTTTGTGTTAGCACTCTGGCGCCTCCTCTTCTGTGAAATTCCCCTTATTCTGCAATACTATAACCTTTGTCAATCCCTCTAAATAATTCTTGTTACTTCTTAACTATATTAATTTTTCTATTTATACCCTATTTCTAAACTTCACTTTCATTTTATCCCACTCTCTAGCAATATTTTATGAAGAAATTTCTGTTTTCCCTAATAAGTCTGGAATCATTTCCACCACCTGTTCCTTAAATAATTCTCTGTTTAACACATAGGTGTTGAAGTGCCAGTGTCTCATTTTTATTACTTTACTCTGCATTTTTATTTTAGTTATTTGTGGCACATGATCTGAAATAGTTATTGGATGCTTATGCAAACTTTCAATTAATTATATACGTTCGTTCCTATGAAATGTAATTTCTGACTAGCCTAGGCCAATTTTTGTACCTTGGAGAATAATATGTAAATTCTCTCTGAGCTACTACTACTGAATACATCATTTGTACCTAATATTTTCATAAATATCTTTAAAAATCTATCCTTTTTTAGTTATATTTTCCCATATGGGCCTCCAGCTACATCCTTACTGTTGCAAATCAAATTCCAGTCCTTAACTATAAGTAATATTCCTTCTTGAAAGCTGATTATTTCTCTCAGGATTTTCTTAAGCTCATTAAAGCAGTTTTAGGTGGAATATAAATACATGCCAGTGTTTTCCGCCTCCCTTGCCAGTAGCCCCTTACAACTGTAAATCTACCATTATTATCTTTTTTCCTCTTCTATCACTATTCCTGCTCTTCTAGTAATTAATGTAAGTACTACCCTTTTTTCCTTTGTCCCAGATGTTAAACTAAATAACCACCCTGAAATAGTTTTTTTATCAAATTCACATGCTCATTTCTTTCCAGATATGTATCGTGTACCATAGCTATTTATATTCTGCATTTCTTTGTAAAGTTCACTACTCTTTCTTTTTTGTATATACCTATGAGATCATTTATGTTCAAAGATATGGAAAGTGTTGCCATTATGGTAAGAAATTATTTCCACTTGTTATGTATACACAGCTTTGTTTTCAAAAATGTCTAGTTTCAGCTTTTTTGTTACATGCATACACTAATGTTTGACAGTGTGAAGATAAGTGAAGGCTGCCAGCCTAGCCAGATAGAGATAATTCTGTCATTTGTAAATATTAATATAAGCTGCAGGCTTGTTCTCTTAAATGGGAAAAAATGGTGTTAAATATGGAACTGCAAAAATGTAACAACAGTGCACTCTGCTGTAACAAAGCTGATAAGTCAGTTCTTTGATGCCAAAACTTGGAGCCGAGATGTCTAGATCAAGGCATTCTACCTATTGTTTTGAGGCCAGAGTTAATGGCTAGAATTTGCATGTATATTTTCTTTTATTGTTCTGGCTTCCTGACCAGCTGCAAGATCAAGAGCTATTAACCTCCAAGAGTCTGTTAGCTTGGGAACCAGAAAGAAATGATGTAATCTGAAATGAATCAGTGGTACTGTGTTATCAATTTAAGGACAGAAAGAATGAGAGCATTTGAGCATTTGTCTTGAGAACATCCAACTCACCACTCTGCCTGTGTCTATATGTAAGTAGGATTGTAGAGCTGTGTTTTCTCTCTGATATAGCTAGGAAATAGGAAGATTAGACTAGCTTGTTTTCTATGATGTCAGAACTTTTCTACTGCATTATTTTAAGTATTCCTGTGTGATCTCTGAACTCGACTAGCACCGTGTATTAAAACATATTGTCTTGTGTTTTTATTATTTATTATTAAATATTTTAAACATTTAAACTGTGGCTGTTTTGTGTAGAGATAATATAAGCTCTAAGAGTACATTGCATGTATATAGTGATGCTGTACCAAGTCACTCCAAATAAGTCTTGACTGTTCAGTCACACTTACCATTTGTATAATAATATTGCACAGTATAATTGGGCACCCTTTCATAAGGACCTTTAAGTAGCTGATAAATATTAGCGGAGTGGTGGCAGTGATTTCTACCATATAGTCTGGGTAAAAGGGGCACAGCTGGAGAACCTGTGCCAGCCTTCCCCAGGAGTGTCTGTGTGGTTGTATAAACTCTTATCTCAAAGTGTGTGTGTGTGTGTGTGTGTGTGTGTGTGTGTGTGTGTGTATCAGCTACCCGGGCAGGGACACAAAGCACTGGTTGGACAGAGAAGGTGCTGGAGGTTTTAGCTTGCCCACTAGGCTGAGATCTGGACCCTATAGCTGTGCCAGTGGGGAGTCTTATTGGGGACCTGGAGAAAAAGTGAGAAACCAGCCCCAGACTGACAGATCTCTGTGTGCTCTTAAGGGAAATTTTACTTTACTGTGTGTGTATTTATTATCCTTTCCCCATATGGACGCCCCTCACTGGTGTTAGTGATGATGATTGAGGCTCGTTGATTGCAGGGCCACTGCACGGGCATCATATATTAATTGTTTGGCAGTGCTGGGATATCCACACCACATACTAATTGGTTGGCAAATACTAATTGGCTTGTAGTGTTGTGGGTAGAGTGAATTCCTGTAGTTTGTGTACAGTGATCACTGAAGGTGTTTTGTACTCTAAATCAGCCACGCAGTGAATACTCAGAGTTCATATCATAATTGTTTTATTTCTTTTGTTAGCTTAGTCAGTCAGGGAGAGCCGGCAGCATGTCAGCAGAGGAGTACGGAAAGCTGACAAGGAGCCAGCTGGCTGAGATGTGCCAGGCTAGGGGACTGGTGCAAGGAAACCTGAATAAGGCAGACATGATTGCAGCTTTGGTCACAGCTGCATCAGAAAATATCAAACAGGAGGACAATCAGACTGACACTGGAGATGTACCACCCCCAGAGAATGGACAGCTCAACTTTTCTGCAGAAGACTTAAACATCCATCTGGAGCTAAAGAGACCTGAGTTGGACGCCAGGCATTTGGAAATGGAAGCAGCTGAGAGACTGAGACATCTGCAGGCTGAGGAGAATGAGAAACTGCTATGCCTGGAAACTGAGGACAAGGAGAAGAGGCAGAGGCAGCATGAGAAGGAGATGCTGGCTCTTCGCCAGAGTCATGGAGGTAATGAAAAAGGGAGTAACTGGACCCCAGAAACACAAAAGGTCAGTAAATTTCTTCTGTAGTGTAAAGAGGGAGATAATTTTGATAGTTTCATTCATGTGTTTGAGAGGGTATGTAAACAGTATGACGTTGACCAAAGGCTCTGGATACGGTCCTGACCCCCTTACTCCATGGTAAAGTTGTAACTATGTTGTCTAAAATGTCTGACGTGGACTGTTGTAATTATACTATGGTTGAGAACTGTTTGTTAGAATTGTTTAAGCGAACACCTGAAACGGGTAGGAAAAAGTTTCATGAGCATAAATGCAAGGCAGATGAAAGTGTGTGTGAATATGTTGCTAAACTTAGCACTTATTTTCATAGGTGGGTGAGTGGATGTCAGGCCACCACTTTTGAAGTGCTGGCAGACCTTTTGGTGAGGGAACAAGCCCTTAGTGCTTTGCCTGAGGACATGACGATCTAGTTAGCTGATAGACAATGTGCTACTTCAGATAAGTTGGGGAAGAAGGGAGACCTAAACCTAGCAAGCAGGGCATCCCTGCACAGGAAAGGGAACCCCAGTACTGCTCATGGGGTGAAAAGAACCCATGGTGGGCAGCACAGACTGCCCCAACAGAATCTGCCAGTAGCAGGGGAAGCCACTAGTCCAGGTACATGTCCTGGACCTAGGGTTAAATGTTTTGAATGCAACCAGTGGGACCATGTGGCATACAGATGTCCAGGGAGAGAAGGTGGGGAACAAAAGATGAGAGCGCCAGCAAGTGGAAAAGACAAAATGCCAATAGTAGGTTGTCTTGAGACAACAGGAGTACCGAACTACCATCATGCAGATGTCCTGATAGGGAAGTATTTGGATGAGGCAGTACCATGTGTTTATGCAGTTACACACAGTCAGGCTAGGAGACGAGCATGTGGGTCTGGTAGACTGGGGGAGTCCCAGACAGACTGCATAGTTGCAGCCAGGACTGGTGAGGTGGTTACTTCAGGGAGGGAGCTACTCTGTAGCAGTGAGACTGAAGGTGAGCCACAGCTGCTTGTGGGTACTGATGTTCCCTTGGACAGAGTAACTGCAAAGGTAGAGGTGAGTAGTAGTACCCAGACTGACAGTGAGGCACCACTGTCAGAGGATGCCAGACTTCCTGTGGAAGGGGAGCTGAGAAGTGTTATAAAGAGAGAGTTGAGACAGCCTCAGCTCTCAGACCTTACATTGCAAGGCCTGAGGTAGGTAGCTAGTGAGCCACCTGATTCTCAAGGGAAGCTGTATACTGGGATAAAGGGTTACTGTATAGAAAGTGGACCCCTGAGGGAGGGCTAGAAGGTGAGAGAGTACAGTAGCTGGTAGTGCCTAGAACCTGCCATCTAGTGCTTCTAGCCATAGCCCATGATATTCCCTTTGCAGGTCATATGGGCATAAAACGTACAAAGAGACATATTATGCAGAATGTCTATTGGCTTGGAATTTCCAGAGATGTAACTGGGTACTGAAGGACCTGTGAGCACTGTCAAGAGCTAGGCAATGCAGGAGACAAGGTAAGAGCCCCTTTGATGCCTTTGCCTGTGATTGAGAAGCCATTTCAGAGGGTAGCTATGGATATTGTAAGGCCTCTGAGTACCCCAAGTTCCACAGGGAAAACGTATATCCTAGTGGTAGTGGATTATGCTATACGATACCCTGAGGCAGTGGCTCTGTCCTCCATTGAGGCAGAAAAGGTGGCAAATGCTTTGTTAGAGATTTTCAGCAGGATAGGTTTCCCAAAAGGTACTGACTGACAGAGGTGCCAATTTCATGTCAGACCTGCTGGCTTGTCTGTGGAAGTACTGTGGGGTGAAGCACCTGAAGACCACCCCCTACCATCCCCAGACTTAATGCTCTTGTTGAGAGGTTAAACTCTGCAATCAAGTCCATGCTACAGGCATTTGCAGACTAGTTTAAGGGGGAGTGGTACAAATATTTGCCCCATCTGTTTGTTTACAGAGAGGTTCCCCAGGAATCCACAGGTTTTTCACCCTTTATGCTGCTGTATGGGCATAGGGTGAGGGGACCTCTAAATTTAATTTGAGATGAGTGGGAATGTGAGTGTGAACCTCACAAGGAGTCTGTTGTGGCATATGTCCTAAACTTCAGGACAAGGCTCAGGGAACTCATGGGCTTGGCCCAGGAGAAGTTGGCAGAAGTCCAATAACAGAAAAAGGTGTGGTATGACAGGAATGCTCAAGCTAGAGTGTATGCTGTGGGGCAGCAGGTAATGGTTCTCATTCCTGTCAGACACAAGAAGCTGCAAGCAGCTTGGGAAGGGACCCTACAAGGTGGTAAGAAAGGTAAGTGATGTTAACTACATGGTGGAACTGCTGGGCAGGAGGCAGGGGCACAAACTGTACCATGTTAACATGATGAAACCTTACCATGATAGGGAGGCCCTTGTGTTGAGCATTTGCAGTGGATTGCAGGAGGAGTCTGGGGGAGATTTGGTGACTGATCTCCTCAGTGAGGCTCGGACTGACCTCTTAGTGGAAGGAGTAGCAATATCCCAGCAGCTATCTCCTACCCAAGTTTGAGAAATCCGAGCAGTGTTATAGGAATTTGGGGACATGTTCACTGGGAAACCAGGGTGCACCCACCTGGTGCAGCACCAGGTGGATACAGGACCCCAAAGGCCTATTAGGCAGGCCCCTTATAGGGTGCCTGAGAGAGTCAAACAAACTCTGAGGGAGGAGATGCAGGAGATGTAGGACCTTGGGGTGATTCAAGAGTCCAACAATCCCAGGGCCTCCCCAGTGGTTCTGGTGCCAAAGAAGGATGGCAGCACCTGGTTCTGTGTGGACTACAGGAAATAGTCATAAAAAGTCAGATGCTTACCCCATGCCTAGGACAGACAAGGCCCTAGAGCAGCTGGATGGTGCTAAGTATCTTTCATTTATTGATCTTACCAAGGGTTACTGGCAGGTGCCCTCGACTCCCAGTGCTAGAGAGAAGTCAGCTTTTGTGACTCCTTTTGGCTTGTATGAGTTCACAGCGATGCCCTTTGGTATGAGGAATGTCCCAGCAACTTTCCAGAAGCTGGTAGATCATATCCTAGCAGGAGCAGGAGGGTTTGCCCTTGCTTACCTAGATGATATTGCCATCTACAGCCATTCCTGACAAGAGCACCTTCAATATATCAGGGAGGTGCTGGGCAGAGTACAGAGGGCAGGGTTGACCATATAGCCCAGCAAATGTCAGATGGGTATGGCAGAGGTCTCCTACCTGGACATAGAGTGGGGAGTCGTAAGATCAGGCCAGAACCTGCCAAAGTAGAAGCCATTCAGGCATGGCCTGCACCTGTTACGAAAAAGCAGGTGTGAGCATTCTTAGGGACAGCAGAGTACTACAGAAAGTTTGCCCCTAGTTATAGTACCATAGCTGCTCCCCTCTCACAGACCTGATAAGGAAGAACAGGCCAGATAAGGTAGTATGGACCCTAGCATGTGAGCAGGCATTCCAGGAGCTTAAGGAAGGTTTGGGAGGACCCCCTGTGTTAGCCAGTCCAGATTACAGCAAAGAATTTGTTGTGCAGGTGGATGCTTCAAACTATTAGGTGGAGGCTGTACTTAGCCAGATTTCTTCAGAGGGAAGAGAGCACCCAGTGGTTTATCTCAGTCGTAGGCTCCAACCCAGGGAGGAGTGCTATGCAGCTGTAGAAAAGGAATGTCTAACCTTAGTGTAGGCACTGCAGAAACTTCAGCCTTATCTGTATGGAAGAAAATTCACTGCAGTGACAGATCACAACCCCCTAACATGGTTACACAGAGCCAGCCAGCAGAATGCCAAGTTGCTAAGATGGAGCCTAGGGTTGCAAGCATATGATATGTCAGTGCAGCACTGCAGTGGGATTAGCAATGCCAATGCAGATGGGCTCTCAAGACAGGGAATGGGATAAGGTGTACTCAGACCTAACCCTCTCATGCAACATTTCTCAAGGGTCACTTGAAAAACTAGCTGGAGTTCCCCGGGAGGGGGGGTGTGAAGATAGGTGAAGGCTGCCAGCCTAGCCAGATAGAATTTTGTAGATAATTCTGTCATTTGTAAATATTAATATAAGCCACAGGCTTGTTCTCATAAATGGGGGGAAAATGGTGTTAAATGTTGAACTGCAAAAATATAACAACAGTGCACTCTGCTGTACCAAAGCTGATAAGTCAGTTCTTTGATGTCAAAACTTGGAGCCGAGATGTCTAGATAAAGGCATTCTGCTATTGTTTTGAGGCCAGAGTTAATGGCTAGAATTTGCATGTATAATTTTTTTTATTGTTCTGGCTTCCTGACCAGCTGCAAATCAAGGACTATTAAACTCTGAGGGTCTGTTAGCCTGGGAACCAGAAAGAAATGATGTAATCTGAAATGAATCAGTGGTACTGTTATCAATTTAAGGGCAGAAAGAATGAAAGCATTTGTCTTGAGAACATCCAACTCACCACTCTGCCTGTGTGTGTATGAAAGTAGGGTTGTACAACTGTGTTTTCGCTTAGATATAGGTAGAAAATGGGAAGATTAGACTAGTTTCTTTTTCTGTGATGTCAGAACTTTTCTACTGTATTATTTTAAGTATTTCTCTGTGATCTCTGAACTCTTGACTAGCACTATGTAGTAAAAAGTATTGTCTTGTGTTTTTATTATTAAATATTTTTAAACCTTTCAACTGTGGCTGTTTTGTGTAGAGATAATTTAAGCTCTAAGAGTACATTGCATGTATATAGTGATACTATACCAAGTCACTCCAAATAAGTCTTGACAGTTCAGTCGCACTTAGCATTTGGATAGTAATATCGCACAGTATAATCAGACACCCTTTCATAAGGACCTTTGAGTAGCAGTTAAATATTAGCTGGGTGGTGGCAGTGATTTCTACCATATAGTCTGGGTAAAAGGGGCACAGCTGGAGAACCTGTGCCAACCTTCCCCAGGAGTGTCAATGTGGTTGTATAAACTCTTATCTCAAAGTGTGTGTGTCGGCTACTTGGGCAGGGACACAAAGCACTGGTTGGACAGATAGGGTGCTCTAGGGTTTAGCTTGCCCACTAGGCTGAGATCTGAACCCTATAGCTGTGCCAGTGGGGAGTCTTATTGTGGACCTGGAGAGAAAGGGAGAAACCAGCCCCAGACTGACTGATCTGTGTGTGCTCTTAAGGGAAATTTTACTTTACTGTGTGTGTATTTATTATCCTTTCCCTGTATGGATGCCCTCTCACTGGTATTAGTGATGAGGATTGAAGCTCCTTGATTGCTGGGCCAGTGCACGGGCGTCACTGGCAGGATGACCTTTTTATACAGTTTTTGTCATATCCAGTTGAACCTGTGTTGCATCTTACAAGAATTTTTGTTTTAATGAAAACCCTCAAACACAAAAAACACCCCCAGAACCTATTAACATACAAACACATAAAACTTTTTACATCTTCAGATAATTAAGTTTAACCCACCTATGAGGAACACTTGTCCCAGATTTACAGCTACATTCACAGGCTTTGATTGACCTATAATTAAGGTTTTCCATGGTAAGACACATGATATAGCCTGTGTTTGTACTTAACCTAAATGCTTTCTGCTTTTGTTTAATCTTTATTCCTCTCCTAGACATAGAAAACAGCTTAAATACATTCAGAATATATTATTTCAGCCATTGAAAAAAAAATTGTTTTTATTACCCTGTAATCATATTTCCTTCATAGATACATGTGAAACATATATAGAGTTGCTTTTAGCTGCAAGTTTCACATGTGCTGTGAATCTTTATTTGCTAAAGGAAAACTTTTCATTACATTCAGTGTTCTCTCTCTCTCTGTCTTATTTACTTGCTTACACTTAAAACATGTAAACATATCGTTACATCAAGCCAAGGGCCTTAATCCAGTTGTTCCCCATATTCCAGGGTAAGAAAAAGCATATCAGTTTTATTTGTATCATGATCAGTATACATTTGCAACCTATCCTTCACTTCAACAGCCCGAGATTACAGACTGTTATCTTAAACATGCATTGTCCAGGTTTTCTACTCTTTTTAAATTGCTGTTGCTACATTTCTTAAAACTAAACAAGAAGAAAGAAAAAAAGAGGAACAAAAAAGGGCACCTGTTTACTTTAGTAGCCCTGTAACAAACAAAAATAACTGAAAATGCTTTACTATATAACACGCAGTAAATGTCGTATTTTATAAATGTACCGTTTAAGAACAAAATTTTGTTTTACTTATAGTTATCTCCTTCCTTCCCTCTTCTCATCTCCTTAATGTTCTTCCAGACATTAATGACATGAAGTAGGGCTTATATACTTTGGAATTTCCTACGAGTTTAACAAAGTAAAAAAAAAGTCCATTATTTCCAGGTTTTCTTGTTCAGCTATATTTCATAAATGAGATTGATGCTTTGTAATCCCACATTTATTCATTAATTTCAAAGTTGCTTGTTTTCTTTTTGTTGATCTCCATCTCCCAATTCTAGTCTCTGGTTAATTTCCAACATACTGCTGGTTCTTCTAGTCATCTCCTGTGCTTCTCTCTCTCTCTCCTGCATTTTCCTTTGGAACATTAGAAAAGGTTTCACTGGCAAACCCTGTCTATAAGCTTTATTACCATTAGAACAAGAAGCAGAATCCCTTACTGTTTGATAGCTCGATTTTTGTTTGACAGACTTTTGCATTTCCTCCTTAGCATGTTCTGCATCAAAAATGATTTTGAACCTCCCAAAAGTAATATTGTGAAGATACCTGGATACAGCATCTAGAATCTCATACCTGCCTCTGAACATTCACTGATTGCTGAAAAAAATGTACTCCTCTTCTACCTGGTGTACAGTGAGTAATATTTCTCCCCAAACACTCTGCTCTCTCTGATATTTAGTACTTTGTTCTTCTGCCACTGTTTTTGTCAGAATCAATTCTTTGTGCTGGTCTGATTGCATCTTTACGATTAGAGGTCTTGGCTGCTTTGTTATGGCCAGGTTTGGAGTATACACACAATGTGCCCTTTCATTTAAGAACTCCAGCTGTGGAATACCAATCCAGTTGCTTATTTGTGCTTTCATAAAATAAATAGTCTGTTCCTTCCAGTTTCTCTGGTACACCAGAGAATTTCAGGTTTTCTCTGGAGCTTCTGTCTTCTAACTCCACTATTTTTGAAACCACTCTTCTTGAGAGAAGTCTCATACTCAGCTTTTTCTTGATTTTGTCTTCTCAATTTTGCAGTTTTATCAGCTCATCTGAATATATGTTTAAAGCTTCTCTCATATTTCCAGACTTTTGTTATTTGAGTTGATATACAACTTCATTGTTTAATTTATTTTAATCAGCTCTGAGCCCATTTGACTTATTTTTTCCTCTTGATTACTCGAGGTCATGTCTTCCACCAAAGCTGGAGTTTGAACTGTGTTTTGATGAACAGCTATAGGATTCTTCCCACCTAGTGTTTTCTCCTCGCCGTTTGTGTGTAATTTTCTTTTAGGTTCTCTAAATTTCTTCTTTGCTGGCATTCAAGCAATGCACTTACTAGCTAGTAACTGAAATTTACCCAAAAAGGCAAATTCACTGGCTCTCTCTTCTGAGTTCCTGGTTTCACACTGGGGGGAGCTGAAATTAAGTGGTTACTCAGTGTGCAGCCATCTTGAAAGTTCTTGCATTATATGCTTTCTTGAGGAATTCTCCATTATGTCTTTGCTAGTATTTTATGAACACTTGCTCATAAATTTCAGCAAACTTTGCTGCCTGCCTTGTCCGTTCCTAGGTTGAGCAGAATTTGGAAGGCAAGTCCCTAAATTACTTTTTTATTGGCTTGCTTTCTGTCACCTAATTAGCCTGCTGCTTATCCAGCAGTGAATGCTGCCTTAATGAGCCCAATGTTGGTATGAGAGTTGCATGGACATTGCTATAACTCCAGATCCTAGATGATGAAAGGTATTCAAGACAGCATCCCACTCATCTGTGCCCCAGTAAGGGCAGAGCTTCTCGCATGCCCCTTGGAATTTGGAACAGCCCTTCTTGTCTTTATCTGCCTCTCCTTATTTTTTATACTTGAAATAATTGACAGTGGGAAAGGCCTTCCCTCACTTTTGTGTGCATTACCAGTGAGGAAAGATTTCCACTGAGGAAGAGTGAGACACAGATGTGCAGATTAGAAGATGTTGCAGTGGTCGCCATCTGGATACTGGAAGAGTGATCAGCACTCAGTTTGTCTTAATGATCCCTTACCCTCCATAATATGGAGTTACAGTAAGTTCTGCACAATTTCCTATACCAGAGATGTGATTTTTCTGTAACATTTGAAAATTTTGGGTACAAGTATTGCTGTGTGAGTAGAGTTACTGAGCTTGAAAAATGTACGAGTCATGTACTGTCAAAGAAGTAGGATGTATTTCTTTGATTCTGAGTCATTTGTCCTTTGTATATAACTTGAGCCAGTGTGAGCAGAGCAGGCTTAATCAGAGCTCTGAATGATTTTCCAGGCAATAGATGCAGTGAAAAAAGAAAAACTTTCAGCTGTGTAGAACCAGAAGTAAAAAGCAGCGCTACTATAATGTTTGCTGTGATAAAATAATTGATGCTTTGTGGGATCCTTGACAGATGCCTTAAAACTGATGCTGGTGATTTGAAAGTGTTGTTTCTATCTTAAAAGCTTATTGCTGCTGATCTAGAGATTGCTGTTGCTGAATTAAAGGACCACTACAGGCAAAAACTGGAACATTTTTGTATTATTTTACCGTGGATTTGTAGAAAATCCAAACTTGCCAGCAGCACAGTAAGTTCTTTTTTTTAACAAAAAAGAAAACACAGTAAGTTCTTATTGCTAATTTTAGTTCTTTTCTAATCCTGAATGTCCTCCAGGGGCGGGCAGGATGTTTTTCGTGTTTCACTGTTGCAGTCATTACATTTGGGTAATCTGCTGGCAGGTTGCCCTTAGTCGGCCTGAATTCCAAAGTCTTGGGTCCTGCGTCGGATGCTGTCTTCTCTTCCATGACGTCAGGTCATCAGGGGTATAAAACATGCAGCCGATGCCATTTTCTTTAGTCTTTCTTGCCGCGTGGTGCCCAAAGCAGAAGCATTTCGCAAGTGCCGGTTCTGCCGACTACTAAAATATTCGAGTTTGAGTTTCAGAACTGAAGTCTTCACTAAAGCTAAGTACCCCATTGGGGAAACTTTCTTCTTGCTTTTTACCGATGTCAGAAAAAGTTAATAATTGTATTACTTGTGGGAAGCAAATACCTCATAAGGATTTCCATTTTTACTGTATTCCTTGCCTACACCCTGATCACAATGTGCCTGGCTGTGGGTTTTGTTCTAGATTTAACCAATGCACTATTAACCGTCTGTATATTTTTGCATCAAAGTATTTTGGAAACAGATTTAACTAGCCAGAAATGTCGCCGGATAGCAATCCGACTACCGGAGTACATAAAAAATGCAAAGAAAAGGACAGAGAAAGGCAGTCGAGATCCAAAACCGATGACGAAGCTTCTCCTAAGCCAGTCACTGGTTCGCTTTCGCAGCCCCTGATACCCGCTACCTTCAAGTCGCAGGCCTCTACCGACACCCATGTGGAGTCCGGCATGCCACAAGATACTCAAGGTATTGGACCGACGGATGTATCTCCCTCGGATGGGTCCGGAGCTGCTGAGTAGGCACCGGCTTCTGAGGGTGTATTCAGACCTCAACATTTGTATATCAAACCGACGACAGCTGCAAAACCAAAGACAAAAGCAACTTCTAAAACTAAAAAAACTGACGCATGAGCCATGTGCACAGGCCTCTATGCCTAAAAAACAGATGATCAAAATGGCTGAAGACCTTATTACCTTGATCAGGGGTACCCATCCCCCTCCAGATAAGAGGCCTACGCAAGACACTGATTATGAATCTTCAGATCAGGTTTCTATTTCTTCTGATTCCTCTTCTGATCAGGAATTATCTATACCTCCCTATGAGGATTCTGATGCTGAGGAGTCTATTCCATCTGCATCTCCTCCTGAGGATTATTCATTTGGAGAAACCTTGCATACTTTGATGGAGCATTTTCACTGGGAGAGTCGAGACTTCTCAGAATCAAAAAAGAGGCTCAGGGATTTCCTTCTTCTCCCTCAGCACAAGCCTTAAGCCATTCCCCCAGTTTTAGACATTGTGGATGATGTGTTTTCAGAGTCAAGCTTGACCCCTGACTCCTTACCTCTGGCTTCCAGTAAGCCAGACAGATATTACAGGGTCCCTGACGCTCATAAATTTTTATTTAGAAACCCTGCTGCTGATCCTGAAACTATTTCACAGGGTCCAAAGGGAGTTAAGGCCTCAACAGCAAAAAATCCTGCACCCTCTGACAGAGATTCAAGGGCACTAGACAGGTGGGGAAAGAAGGTTTATATATCTGCAACCTTGGCAATCAGGGCTTTAAACTGTCAATTTCATATGCTTAAGTACCAACAACATGTTATGGGATTGCTGAAAGAAAATGATGTTGATTTCAGAATGTGCAGAAAATAAAGAATTGCAGGAATTATTGCATGCAGCTGAACAAGTTGGAAAGCATACTTTGCAATGTGGTTTTGATACCTTAGAGGCCTCCTGCAGGACCGCAGTTACTGGATCTGTAATTAGGAGGCATGCCTGGGTAAAGGAATAAAATTTGTCTGATCATGTTAAAGCTAAATTGCTAGATGCACCTTTACAGCATGATTGTCTGTTTGGTATTAAGGCAGAAGAGGTTTTAAAGAAAATGGAAGACAAAGCTAAGTCTATGCAAACTGTTAGACTTCTTACAAGTGCAGCCACAAAGATTCAGTCGACACTGGCCTACAAAAAACTGGTCCTTTCCTGTGTCAGACAGAGCTCAAAAGGGCAAATCCAGACGCCCTAAGGGTTCCAGATACCAGGCGCAAGATTTATACAGGTCAAAGCAATGGGGCGCTTCCACCTCCAAATCTGGAGGAGATAAAGCGCAAACCTACAGAAAGCAATCCCAGTGACTTCCCTCTGCCTACACCAAGCACTTATCTTTTGGCAGCACACAGGGGGAAAATTAGCATTTTTTGCTCAAAATTGGCAGTTAACCCAGGACAAGTGGGTACTAAACATCGTATCACAAGGATACAGATTCCATTTCCACACTCTGCCAATGGCAAATGATTGGCCAGATCTGCCAAAAAATCAATGGGCAGAGGCACAGAAACAGGTTACGTTCCTCGTGGATATGGGGGCCATTCAGACAGTACCAGAACAGGAAAAAGGACAAAGTTTTTACTCGACTGTTCTTGGTACCCAGAAAGGACAAGGCCTGGCGGCCAGTACTGGATTTATCAATTTTGAGCACATATCTGGACATTCCAAAATTCAAAATGCTGACTTTATAGCAGCTTCTGCCCATGCTGGGCAAGAATGCTTGGCTGGTGACTTTAGACCTAAAAGAGGCATACCTGCATGTCCCAATAAGACAATCATACAGAAGATACCTCAGATTCAAGGCTGGCTTAATGCATTACCAATTCTCTGCACTGCCCTTTGACTTATCTACTGCGCCCAGGGTCTTTACAAAATGCCTGGCACCAGTAATTGCATTTTGCAGACAAAGAAGTGTACAAATATATCCTTACTTGGACGATGGTCTCATTCAAGCAGACAACAAGGACACTCTTCTTCGACACCTGGCGTTTGAGCTACAGGCCCTCATGGCTGTAGAGCCTTTTATCATATTTTATCCAGACAGGGTGTCTCTGAGGACAAATCCTACTTTTATGCCTCAGGTGGTTTCCAGTGTGGCTCTTAACCAAACAATTCATCTGCCAACTTTTTATCCAAATCCGCAGAACAAGGGGGAGAGAATTCTGCATTTCTTGGACGTACACAGACAGCTAAGATTCTACTTGAGCAGGACTAAAGCTCAAAGAAAAACTGAGCAATTACTAGTGTCATATGCTGCAGGATCAGAAGGCAAGGCTATTTCAAAGCAGAGAGTTTCAAAGTGGATAAGCCACTGCATCCATTTCTGCTACCTACACCATGGTAAACCTGTGCCCAAGGGATTAGGTCTCATTCCACTAGAGCTGCATCTACTTCAGCAGCCTTTCTCAGAGGAGTACCAACCAAAGACATTCTAGAGGCTGCTACTTGGAGTTCTGTTCACACCTTCACAAAGCATTACCATTTGCCTCTCTACTCTAAGTCCAGGGCAGGCTTTGCCACTGCAGTGCTGCAGGGCCTTATAGCCGCACCTAATGCTGTTTAACTCCAGCCTCCCAACCATAGCTTTGGAATTCTACCTAAATGTAATGACTGCAACAGTGAAACACGAAGAACATCGTACAGTTGTGTACACTTACCATAAATGTAGATATTCGAGTGTATTCACTGTTGCAGTCCAGGTTACCCTCCCGCCATCCCCCCGTCATTCTGAAATTTATCTTTCCTTCTCTATCCTCTACAACCTATGTGGTGTATTTGCTTGTAGATGAAGGTACAGTTTATATTGATGCATGTATGTATATATATATATATATATATATATATATATATAATTTTGCTACCTTTTTGGGGGCACCTGACATCGGGGGTAAGAAAAACTAAAGAAAATGGCGTCGGCTGCATGTTTTATACCCCTGACGACCTGACTTCATGGAAGAGAAGACAGCAACCAACGCAGGACCCAAGACTTTGGAATTCAGGCTGACTGAGGGCAACCAGCCAGCAGATTGCCCAAATGTAATGACTGCAACAGTGAATACACTTAAAAACATCTACATTTATGGTAAGTGTACACAACTGTAATTTACCATGATCCATAGTTAACTATGAAGGCACAATAGAAGAAATTACAATGCTCTAGTCTGCTTTGTCAGATTACAGTTCTGTTCACACAGAATGGAAGCCTTGAGAAATACTGTCAAGTCTGGGTATGCTTAATAACAATGCATGTTACTTTTTTTTTTTTTTTGCAATGACTCTTACATATTTATTTCCTATATACCTGTTGTACTGCTGAAGAGAAAAGTACATAAGAATAAAGAAATAACTGAGATAACACAGCCTTTTTACAAAAGTGATATTTTGCGAATTTTCGGTATTCTGTTCCTTCTCTTAGCAAGTGTCATATATTCTAGCTTGCCAAGCATGACTAATTAGTAAAGTTAATCACATTTGTTTTCAGGTTTATTCACCTTCAGACTACAGAACGCATAGCTCTCAACCTCTTAGCACAAAACGTCTGGACAAAGCTACAAAATAGGGTCAATTAGATTGCTCTTATAAACTTAGAAAATTGCTAGAATTAAAGGTCTTGTGTAGCCATGCATTTTCTGAAGGATATGAAGTCTCAAACTTAAATGCCTTTTATTATTTAGTGAACTTGATCCTCACTGATTCACTACAAAAAAATCCAGAAAATTACAAATTTTATGAGGAAGAGACCAAAAATATGAGGCAGAAATCTGAACAGTTGAGAGGTATGTACAGAATTCTTGTTTAATAGTTTTTATGGCCCCAAGGATGGGAAAGTATGTAGTGTGCTGATAGTTTTGAACCTGAATAGCTTTATGACCTCAGTGGGTGTGAAATAGTGAAAAAGTGCTTACAAGCACCTTGCTACTTGTGCTTTCTTTGGCAGAAGACTTTCAGATGTGATCTGCAAAATGATGAAAGAACAAGCAGGCACATAAAGTATCATGAGATTTCATTCAGCCTCATCATGGTATGACTGAAGAAGCTGGTTAGGATAGAAATGCCAACCAACAAACAATTCTCACATTTCATGTTACTTTTAGTTGCAGGATTAACAGCGAGACAAAGAAAGGAGAAAAAGACAGCACTCCAATCAAGGCAGTGCAACAAAGGTCTTGCCAGAAGAAACAAAACAGGGCTGGGTTTACTCACAAGTATGAGCCTCTTCAGTGCTTTTACTTCCTTCTTTCTTTGTCCTGGGATATAAAGTCCACAGAGGGGAAGGAAGTCCAAAGTCTTGGTTTATTAATATAAGAAAATATGGAGTTCATTGTCTAGGGAGAGGAGTGCACTGTAGGTAAAGGAAGTGTTTTTACAGCATAGTTGTCCTTTAATACACTTGATACTGGGAGCAGCAGCTCCAGTGGAAGTTCAGTTTGTACAGAGTGAGAATATGAATATGATCAAAGCTGCTGCTGGATTATATTCTGGATTCAGAAGTTCCTGCAAGATACTGTCCTTTTGTTTAAAAAAAATGTTTTTCTCTGATGTGTCGGCATGAAACTGTAACTGTACGTATATGCATGTAATATATTTCTTCCGAAGTATAGCATTTCTCTTTTGTTTTGAAATAGTCTTCTTAAATTGGGATGAATAAAACTGAGTAATTTTGGAAGTAGTGTCCTGTGTAAAAAAAAAAAAAACAATGTTACGTGTGGTAAAGATGCTGTGTGTGTGTGTGAGAAAAGTGGTCTCCCTTGACCTAATGAACTATGAAAAAATTGCTAAAAACTTGATCTAGTGAATTATGGAAAAGAAATCCACTGTTGAACAACATGTAAGAGATTGTCAAAGCACTGATTCAGAGCACTGAAGCCTTGCAACAGTGTGCCATAGAACAATAGGAGACTACGGACTCTACAAAAAAGTAACTCTTAAGTGGGAGAAAATGTGGAGCCTTTACAGAGAGCTATAAAAGAATGGCGGACTTGTCCATACCTTGCAATAAGAGGTTTGTACCTTGTATAAAGGGCAGGGAGCCATTTGGAGAGGATTCTAGCTAAGGCCACAAATGATCAAGGACAGCTAATTCATCTATAAATTGGGCCTTACTGAATATGTGGAAGCCTACTTGACCTTTAACAGAAAGTAGAAAGGGGAAGCTTGGCCAGCAGCTGAGTGAGCTGTAATGACAACACCCTTTCAGAATGAAGTCAGACTGTCAGAAATTAAAAGCGGAAATGCTGTCATAATTGGGTGTTATTACTGCAAACTGGGCATAAAGGTTCCATAGCTGGATTTAAGAGTGTGTGTGGTAAACCGTCATACTCCCAGATGTTCACTTTAACATACCTGGTATGGAATTGTGTAAAACTAGAAGAGAATCCAGCACTGCAAATTGCAGAACTTGGTGTTTGTTTCAGTTTGTTTCTGAGAAGCTTGCCATCCCCTATTTAATGCTGGGCAGCCAACATAATCCTGACTTCAAAAAAATAAAGAAAAAATTACAGAAACCAGTAAAACAGTCTATTACTCCACAAAAAACAACTAAGCTTATTACTCCACAAAAAACAACTAAGTGCTTTCGCTAAGTAAGTTG
Organism: Protopterus annectens; assembly: GCF_019279795.1. NCBI lineage: Eukaryota > Metazoa > Chordata > Ceratodontiformes > Protopteridae > Protopterus > Protopterus annectens. Next base: position 887,389,184 of record NC_056739.1, read on the forward strand.
AGGCTTCTTCAGAGTTGTTCAGCGTGATACAATCAAAGATTTAAATACATGTCATCAAAATAGCGAATCAGAAGCTTCCTTCCTTAATCATCTCAACATTTAAAGAAATACTCTGCATTAAATCACAGTCATAATAAAAATATTAATAACAACTATAAAATTTTATCATGCCTTAGTTTCAAAAAAGGCTTTATAGTAATAAAATCATTCAAGCCAGGAGCCTTCATGGCATTCAAACGCAATTGCCACTTGGACTCCTTGGCTTCCAGCCACACTTTGCCATCCCCTCCCCGTTCACTCAAAGTGACACGGTCAATAATAAAGAATACAAACTTTTTGAAGTTAGTACACCTGGTGGAATGTACAAACAGAACATTGTGACTGTCCTTATTTTTTATTGATCTCAAATGCTCACTGATTCTATCCCTCAGTCTTTGGGTCGTCTTCCCGACGTAAAACCCCGAACAGGACAAACAAGTGGCCACATACACCACCATAGAAGAACTACAATTACATTTACCCGGACATTTGAGGGAAACATTGTATCCTGCTATAGTTGCATAGGGCCCGTTGTTGATATATGTGCAACTTCTGCATGCCCCACACTTGGTCATGCTGGATCTATAGTTTTCCTTGCTCCCTTGTCCCTCCAAAACATTCTTGATATTCCTGACCCTGCTGTACACTACTTGGGGCTTAGGTCCTAAAAAGGACATCATTCCCGCTTCAAAACTTGTCTCCCAACATTTGTTAATAATATCCACAACCTTGGGAGCAAACTCATTGTAACAAAAGGACCATGGCTTTCATTGTGTCATTACCCTTGTTTTTAACTTGAAATCCCTGTTCCAAAGATAAAATTGGGGCAAACGTTGTTGACCTCTTATCTAAAACTTCTTTTTTAATATTAATGAGTAACTTAAGAGGGTGTCCCTTACTCAAAAATAACCCCATCAATTTGTACATTTCATTCTTGAACATTTAATCAACACTAGTGAGTCTTGACACCCTAACCCATCTTCCCTTTGACTACACTAAGTTTCTGAAACTGGGGATGGTTACTGTTGTAATGCAAAAGTGTATTTGAATAAGAGGCTTTCCTGAATATTGCACTCTCCATAATCCCATTGATTTTAGATAAATTAATATCCAAATAATCAATTGTGTAGAAATCTGATGTTTCATTCAAGTAATTCACAAACTCAGTAACCTCACTTTCGTTCCCATTCCAAAGAACCAAAATGTCATCCAGGAACCTATTATACAACAATATTTTGTCATGATACTTGGAAATGAGCACAAATTCCTTTTCCCAATCAAATAAAACCAAGTTGGCAAAAATGGGAGCACATTTCGCTCCCATAGCCACTCCTGCCACTTGGTGAAAAGTTTCACCTTCAAATGAAAGGAAGTTGTTTTTAAGCACTACCTCCATGAGGTCCACTATTAGTTCCTATGTTCAATTTGTTGATACTCTCAATGCTTTTCCTGAACATTTCCATATCCCTCCCATGGGGAATAACTGAAAATAAATTGACATCAGTCATCAAGAAACTGTATTGGAATACTTCAGTGTTCCTATATTGTGCTAATCTTCGAGGCAATGCCATGAATCTCTAATAATATGCTCAACTACTTTCAGTAAAGGTCCTACTTTTCTATCAACCCATGCTGCCAGTGGTTCAGTCTTAGACCCCCTGGCAGCAACAATGGGTCTGAAAGTTAGATTTGTTACACTTTTTTTGGTCTAGGGATCCCAAAAAATATGTGGGGTTACTGGGTTTGTTACTATTAAAAACTGATTGCCCCTTTCATCAGTTCTTCCATGTATAAGTTCTTGGGTCAATATTATATCAATCCATGCATAGGCCCTATTGACCTCATGTTTGGACACCCTATGAGGGATGTTGAACTGTCATTTAAGATGTTCTCCATACCGGCTGAATAATCAATTTGCTGCATAATCACAACCCCCCTACCCTTGTCTGGGGTCATTATTCTAAGATTTTTATCAACTGCCAAAGTATACAACAATTGGCTCTCCTCTTTTGTTAAGTTGTCCTCAAACTTCTTACTACCTCTACCCAAGTTTCGAATTTCTCTTTCACACATCATTTCAAACAAGTTGATGTCAGAATTAGAGGTGGGGGGGGGTATGAAAATACTCTTAAGTTGGAGTTGTCCTTCCGTTCTTTTAATGTCCCTACCTTGAAAAAATATTGTAAGGTTCAGCTGTCTAGTGTATAACTTCAAATTCAATATAGTCTCAGCCACATCCAAACCAGAACTGGGAATGAAAGACATTCCCTTTTTTAGGAGATTAAAGTACTGGTTAGTCAATTCCATCTCAGTGTAGTTGTAAATGGTGAACCCATCTCTAACAACAACATCACATACTAACCCTTGATCATTTTCTAAACTTAAGTTGTCAATAATATTCCCCCAGGTGCCCAGGCAATTAATCAAATCAAGTTCCTGATTTAGTTGCCCTTCCTGGTTTTCCCCCTATAATACTTGATGTTGTCTATCTCGCCTTCATTCTTGCTGGTTGAGTTCGGAGCCGATCCTCAGCTCTGACTCTGCCATCTTCCAAAGCCCGAGAGCTGCTTACTGGCTCGAGGCCCCCCTATATCCCATGATGCCTGGCGCTAGATACCCAGATCTCATTTGCCGCTTCTGCTGCAAGGTTGTTCTACTGGCTCAGGTCGTATAAAACTTTATTATTATTGTATTTTTCTTGTCACAAAACTGTTAGTTTTTAGTGTAGAATTAGTCGTTAGATAAAACTGTTGTATTGTAGTTAGTTTCTCCAAATCCTGATTACTTCTCCTCAAGAAACTCGTTTAAGTTAGACAGTTTCCCCTTCCCCCTTCTCTCCCTTTCCTTACCTCAGAAAGGTTTTTCCATTTCAGTTAGAGGATAACCCTTTCTCTCTATCTCTTTAAAAAAAAAAAAAAATATATATATATATATATATATATATATATATATATATATTTCCTTAGTATCACTGTTAGTGTTTAGTGTTAGTTATCTATAGTGTTTGTAGTACTGCTTATAGTTTTTGGTTGTGGTAGCTGTAGTCTACAATTTTTAGTGGTTAGTACTTTAACCTTTCCGTGTGTCTTTTCTTGTCCTTGGTTTTCCTCAGGATGTCCAAGGATCCTAAGCCGTCCGGATTCAAGAAGTGTGACTCATGCTGTCAGAAGATGGTTCTGACAGATGGTCATACTTCTTGTGTTTATTGTCTGGGCACCGTGCACCTGCAGGACTCTTGCTCGATTTGCCATGCTTTCAGTCCAAGAATCCCGCAGGAGCGCAAAAACAAATTGATCCTGAGGGGTTTGCTTAAGCCCCAGGATTCACCAGCGAAGGCTCAGCCCGTGTGAAATCTTCCAGGCCACCTAAACCTTCGGCTCCCAGTTTGGAGCCGTCGTTGGGTGAAGCCATACCATCCATCTTGGCTCCAGCTGGAACCGATGTTCCTCCCTCCCAATCGGCTCCGACATGTTTTTCGGAGCCGTCTGAGAGTAGAAAAAGGTCCAGGTCTCCTTCTCTGGAGTCGATACGTTCGGCTCTGAAATCGCCTCTGCTCCAGTCGGAGCGTAGTCAACGTTCATCCCACTCTTCTCGGTCCTCAAGACTTTCGGACCATGACTTAGAAAGAGTGGTCAGTAGGCTGCTAAAATCGCAGGCCCTAGCCAAAATGTTGTCCAGCCCCCCTCATCAAGTGTTGGCTCCGTCCACGTCTGGAGATATTCCTCCTCCGACTCATCCTATGAGCTCGGAGCCGGAGTTCGTTGGGGTTCGAGTCGTGGAACCGTCGGCTCCGATACCTTCTCCTTCAGTTCCGTCCCCTTCCATAGTACTGTCCCTGGAGGGATCTGGGCGCCGAGACTCCCTCATCGGCTCCGAGGGGGCCAGTGGCATCGGACCATTGTCTGGCCCCGCTGTCCCCCTCGGGGCTTCGGCTCAGGTGAGCTTGGCTCCCACATCTGCCTCGGAACCATCCCCCTCGGTGCAGAGAGGGGTTCTGGTTTCTTCTGAACCGGAGCCCTCTCTGTGTCCGGGCAGGGACGCCTTCGAGGTGATGAAGAGTGTACTGGCCCCCGAGTCAGTCCCACGATCGACCCCATCGGCTCCTCCCGCTAGGGTGCCTACGTCAGCCTCTCCCCTCTTCCAGACCCCAAGCATGGGGATCCAGCTCTCCAGGACACCCCTTTGGGTATATCCTCCTTTTCCGAATCCTCCCCTGATCATTCAGAGGAGCCACCTCGTAAGAGGAAATACAAGAGGAAGCATGTTGACTCCCCCGAGTCTGTCACATCAGATACTGACTTAGAGGAGTCTGAAGGGTCCCCAAGATCCCCCTCTGAAGATGTCTCCTTCTTAGACATCCTTGAGATGCTTAGGCAGAGGGGGAACTGGACTGCCCTAAGCCCTTCCGAGGATGAGTCGGTATTCCTGGACGCGTTTGGATCCCGACCTTCCACCTCCTGGGTGTCTTTACTTTTCGACCCACTGATGTCTGTGGTGGCTCGGAAGGCGTGGTCAGCTCCAGACAGTGGAACCGACCCCTAGAAGACCTGCAAAATTCATTACTGCACCACAGGACAAACAGTTCTTGACCAAGGGTGTCCCCGTTGATGCCATGGTGGTAGCGGCCGCCACAAAGAAGGAGTTGGCAGAAACTTCTTCATCTGTCCATCCTCCTAACAAAGAGTCCAGGACAGTGGACAGATATGGGAAGCGGATGTTCTCTTCAGCGACCTTTTCCATGAGGTCCCTGAATTTCCTGTGCCACTTTACCCGTCTTCAGAGGGATCTCCTGAAAGAGCTTGGAGATACCCTTCAAGATCCATCAGCTGAGGGGGCCCAGGCTAAGGCAGCCTCCCAGCTGGCGACTCTTAATTCCATGGTAAACTCCTCCATGAGGCTCATTTCATATGTAGCCGATGGTGCGAGTAGAGCCGCAGGCACAGGCGTTGCCCTAAGGAGGCACACTTGGATGCGGCTATGTAACTTTGCAGAACCTTTCAGAGCATCTTTCACCAACACCCCTTTTGATGGTTCCTCTCTCTTTGGATCACAGGTGAAGGATACCCTTACCAGGTGTGAGCAGGAAGGCAAGACTCTGTGCTGTAGGAGTCCATTTTTCCACTCCTTCCAGACCATATCCCAAGGGTCAGAAGAGTGGAAAGATGTGGTTCCGGAAATCCCAGCGAGCCTTGCCGGACGCACGTGGTGAGTTCTCATCCAGGGGCAGAGGAGGGAACAATAATAGATGCCGCCCTCATGGCAGAGGGGGGTCTGCAAAATCAGGGCAGCAGAGAATCCTTCTCTGAGAAGCCCTTCCAGCATCCCTGAAGTGTTTCCCAGCTGCCCACCTCTGGAGGCAGTCGGGGGAAGATTATCGCTGTACCCAAGAGCCTGGCAAGACATAAAACAAGACAAATGGGTACAGTCCGTTATATCCAGAAGCTACCGAATTCCCTTTGTTCGCACCCCCTTAAGGTCAAACAAGTCCCTTCCAGACGTTCCACCCAATCTAAGGGACCAAGCAGTTCAAGAAGTCTCAAAACTGCTAAGAAAAAGGGCCATCCAGCAAGTCCCAGTAGACCAACAAGGATCCGGAATTTACTCAAGGTTTTTTTTTTGGTACCAAAAAAGACAGGGGACTGGAGACCCATTCTGGATCTCAGCAGACTGAACAGGTCTGTACAAAGAAGGAAGTTCCGGATGGTCACGCTACAGTCCATTTTGCCCTTCCTAGGTCAGGACAATTGGATGTGCTCTATAGATCTTCAGGATGCGTACTACCACATCAAAATGGACAGACGCTCCAGAAGATTCCTTCGCTTCCGGCTGGGAGCCAGCCATTATCAGTTCAGAGCTCTTGCCTTTGGTCTCACCACAGCCCCCAGGGTGTTCACCAAATGTATGGCAGTAGTTACCGCTCACCTGAGACTTCAAGGATTCCAGGTGTTTCCATATCTAGACAACTGGCTCCTCACTGCTACCAGCAGGCATCACCTTCTGCGGGCCAGAGAGTGCACTATCGACACTTGCTCCAGGTTAGGTATCACAATAAATTTCGAAAAGTCTGCATTGTCGCCCTGTCAATCTATCACCTTTATAGGCGCAAGTTTAAATACCAAAGATATGTCAGCAAGCCTCCCACCAGACAGAGTATTAGTGATTCGCCATCATGTGAAGATTTTATTAGCATGCAAAAGAATTCAAGCCAGATTTGTCCTTCAAACTTTGGGACTCATGGCAGCAGCGATCATACTTGTCCCTCTAGCTCGTTTTCACATGAGGATTCTCCAGTGGCTTCTTTTCACCCAATGGTCCTTCCAGCAGCTTCCCATGTCTTACATGATTATGACCACACCAAGCATGCAAGAAGCACCTTGCGTGGTGGATGGTCTCCACATCAGTGTCCCACGGCAGACCATTTGTACTCCCCCCTCCAGTTGCTACGGTGACCACGAACGCCTCCCTGATTGGGGGGGGGGCATTATCAGGGCAGAACAGTCTAAGGCACCTGGCAACCTCACGAGTACCATCTGCACATAAATGTCTTAGAGATGAGGGCCATGCCCTTAGCATTGCAGGCTCTTCAGGACTCTCTTCCTACCGGGACCATTGCAATTCAAACGGACAGTATGTCTGTAGTGTGGTATATCAACAATGCAGGGTGGAACCAGGTCCTACCCCCTATATCGAGAAGCACTCAGACTCTGGCAGTGGGCTATCTCTTCCCAACGATTTCTGATTGCAACACACATCCCTGTGAGGTCCAACGTCATAGCAGACAGGCTGAGCAGAGCAATTCTCATGCCTCACGAGTGGTCTCTAAACCAGGTAGTTGCGGATCAAATCTTCCGCAAATGGGGCCAACCTTGCTGCGACCTTTTTGCGACTCCCTTCAACAGCAAGTGGAGCAATTTCTTCTCTCTCCTTCCACTTCCCGAGCATTCCCCCAGAGACGCTGTAGTCAACGATTGGCCTCAGGGGCTTCTTTATGCATTCCCTCCTTTTCCCCTAATCCCAAAGCTAATTCAGAAAGCTACCGTATTGGGTTGCAAAATGATCCTCATTGCTCCTTACTGGCCTCAACAAATATGTTTCCCGTTCCTGCATCGCCATCTTCTCGAGCAGCCTTGGACTCTGGATCTAGTTCCAGACCTCCTGATTCATTAATCAGGCGGGCTGCACCAGTCCCTACGCACTCTCCAGCTCACGGCTTGGTTACTCCACTTCCAACATTAGCCAGGCTTCCAGATATCTCCCCCTCTGTGCGCGAAATCATTTGGTCATCACACAAGTCTACAACTAGAAAAACTTACGCTAGTAAGTGGAAACGTTTTCTTCCTGGGCAGAGGCTAAAAGTATAGACCCCTTTTCAGCCCCTGTACACCACATTTTGGAATTTCTTGCGGAACTCTTCCATGCTGGGTCCGCTTCCGCTACAATTAGAGTTCAGTTAGCTGCAATTTCAAATTTTCACATTGGCCTGTCTGAAAACAATATCATGTCTCATAAGCTATGTAAAGTCTTTCTCAAAGGAACCGCTCTGCTCAGGCCCCCAGTGAGAGATCCTCCACCACCGTGGGATCTAATTTGATTTTAGCTTCTCTAATTTTGCCCCCTTTCGAACCTGCAGCTTCTTGTTCCTTGAAGTTCTTATTGGAAAACCCTTTTACTGGTAGCTATTACTTCAGCCAGAAGAGTTTCGGAACTCCAGGCTCTTTCTATCCGTCCCCCATACCTCGTGTTCCACAATGACAGGGTTGCTCTTAGGACTAATCCTTCCTTCCTTCCTAAGGTCTCTTCAGAGAGTATCAGTCCATAGACCTTCCTGTGTTTTTTCCTAACCACTTCAACAGGGCGGAATATAAGTTGCATCAGTTAGATGTTCACAGGCAGCTACGCTTTTATTTGCATAGAACTAAGGACATTAGAAAATCGGACCAACTTTTCCTGTCTTATGCAGTCAGTAAACAAGGTCTTCCAGTCTCCAAAGTAACCTTATCCAGATGGTTGACTTCTATCATCACATTCATATATCAACTGAGAAATAAAGAATTGCCAGTTAAACCAAAAGGTCACTCCACCAGAGCTTTTGCCACTTCTGTGACCTTTCAGGCTAGGTTGCCCATGGAATCTATTTGTGCTGCAGCTACATGGGCCAACCCCACATACTTTCATTTCGCATTTCAAGTTGGATTTGGTTTCCAGGAGCAGAGCTGATTTTGGTTCCACTGTTCTGAAGAGTCTTTTCCGATGAGCCACCCAGGACTTAAGGTGCTAGGGACTCTGTCCCAACCAGCAAGAATGAAGGCGAGATAGACAACATAAAGAAGTTATGTACCTACCATAACGTTTTGTCTTCTTCTCGCCTTCTTTCTTGTGTCCCACCCTCCATCCCCCTATCCTAGTGGACCGAGAAGAGTTTCTCTCGGTTTTTCACTGGCTGAGTCTTCTCTGGCTATTCCTTTCTGACTAGTAGTCTCTCCAGTAGGATTTATGCATTCTAGGATAGGATTTCTTTATTATTATGTCTGCAGTTAGACTTACCAAACGAGATCTGGGTATCTAGCGCCAGGCATCAATGGATATAGGGGGGCCTCGAGCCAGTAAGCAGCTCTCGAGCTTTTGAAGATGGCCAAGTCGGAGCCGAGGATCGGCTCCGAACCCAACCAGCAAGAAAGAAGGCGAGAAGAAGACAACTAACATGGAACGTTATGGTAGGTACATAACTTCTTTTTCCCCTGCAGCCTGCCTTGTAAATTGTTTGGGTAATTGTATTCCCTCATGTTCGCCTGATTCCTCAGGTGCTCCGACCTCCTGAGTGAGTTTTTTGGTTTCAGTGGCCTTTTTGGCCAAAGTGTGGATTTAATAATCTTGACTTCGCTGAACAGCTGGTGGCTCTAGTGGAGCAACATGTCACAACATTTTAGCAGTCACAGGCTAGAGAGACCATTTTGGCTGTTGAAACTCTGAAAGGAATACAGATGCAGATAAGATTGTTCCAAGGGATAGGGTAGAAGACAAAGAATTTATTTCTTTCAAGACTACAATGAATGTACTAGACAAACCCATAACATGGAATGGGGCAAAAAAAACAAGTTGGACAAACTAAAAAAAAAAAATTTAATGTTTTGAGTGTGGGCACATAGGTAAAACTTGTCCCTTAAATTTTGAATCTTTTTAGACATTTGCAGAGGACGACATCCAGTGTTGCAATGGGGACAAAATTGGCCAGTGTTAGGGATACTGAATTATGAACCCAAAAATGTGGTATTTGTGTAGATGGGGAACAAGCATGATTCTGGAATTTTGATAACTTTAATAAGTCAAACACTAGTAAAAATATAGTAAAGTGAAGCCAGAGAAGAAACTGGGCATGATATGTCTACACTGGAATAGATGGGACAGTCCCACAGCTAAAACAGATTTAATGTACTACTCTATATTAATTGAAGTACTGTGTTGGCATGATGCCCAAACTTATGCATGTCAATCTAGGAAGAGACGTTCCCATTTTCTTGATCTGTGGGTGTACACTTTTCATGTTAAGAGTATAGAGGGTGGAAAGAATGCTGAGAAATATCTTCCAAAGTTAGACTTAAAGGAGAACAGAATGATTTTCCTTTCTCTGATATAGACTCATAGAAGGGTCCTCTCCTTTTTGGCATTTACTTCTCAAAAATCCAGGCCAACACGGCTGACCAAATTCGCAGAAGACTGCTAGCTGGGAGCCATTAACTCCCCAAGTGATGCAGACATCCTACAGAAATGCCTCACTGAGACCAATGACTGGTGTCGAAACCATGGCCTTAAGCTTAATGCCAAAAACTGCGTCGTCATCCCGTTTGGGAAAAACTGTGCTACCACTAATTACCACATCGATGGGAGTCCACTAAACACTGAAAGTGTTATAAGAGATCTGGGGACACAGGTTGACTGCAACCTCTCCTTCGACCACCACATTGCCACTGTAGTCTGAAAGTCATTCTATGTGGCACATCTCATTACCAAGGGTTTTGCATCCAGGAAGAAAGAGGTCATAATTTCTCTCTACTCTTCGCTCATTAGACCAATCACAGAGTATAATGCCCCATTTGGCATGTACATCACTAGACACCTGCAACAGCTGGAGAGGCTACAAAAGTACCTCACAAAGGGTATCCTAGGCCTTAAACACATGTCCTACATGAACAGACTCAAAAACCTCCAGCTATTCTCTGTCTCGTATCATCTACTAAGAGGCGATCTCTGCTTGACTTACAAAGTCATGTCTGACCCAGCTCTGTTAGAAATGCTACATCTAAAGAAATTCTAATCTCTCCGCACCACACGCTCCAGAGATCTCAACCTCATTACCACAATCAACTGAATATGCTGGAGGGACAGGTTCATAACCCAGAGACTGCCCATGCTCTGGAATAGACTTCCCATACATGTCAAGCAGAGCACCTCTCTAGCCCCCTTCAAGAGAAATCTTGATGAGTGAATGGGAAATAGAAAGTTCACCCCGAAGATCACTCCAGTGGCTTTACTTGATAGATGCACTGGGAACTAATGACAGGTGGCACAATGCCAGGGCACTTTTATGTGCTAGGCTTGTAAAGGCCCCAGGGCCATTAGCCTAGTACACACCTATGAACCTAAGAGAAAGACAAAAAATACCTTACAAGAAGAGAATGATTCTAGTCAGAATTAATCTAGACTGAAAGATGCTAACCAACACAAAGTCCTGATTAACCTGAATATTATTCACAGGAGTTAGAAAAATCGTATCGTAAGATAAGCCAGAAATGTGATAAAGGCTGTAAATGGGGCTGCATTACTGCCAGATGGATCTGTTACTCATTTCCCCATTTTAAGGCAAGTAGTCATCTCTTCAAGTTGATGAAAAAGGGGAGGAGGGAGTTAATCTCTTTGTGTATACTGTATTAACTCATTCACACCAGAGCAGCTCAAAAAATTCTGTCTGCTTACTTTGACCATAGAACAACAGTGCAGCCCAAGTTTATTTTCAGATGATCCATTTGTAATGCCCTAAAAAAAAAAAAAAAAAAACTCTAAGCCAAAAGCAGTATGATTGCAAATAACCTTTACTGGTGCTTTCTGGTACCTCAGCCACTGCCTTCAAGGGAATGAATACATGTCATACACAGTCCTTTTATATATACCGATTAATTGCCACCTCATTATCAAAGTATAAAATACTTGCAAAATACCCACATTTAAATTCCCCATGTTTGAAGTGCCTATCTATGCAATTTTTACCTCTCACCATTTTCTGCCCCAAAAATTATATACAATACACAACCCCAGTTCACTAATACATTTATAAACAAGTGTAATAGATTAAATACATCCTCACTTTAATCATGAACTTATAATCAAGTCATGGAATAAGATTAATTTCCAAGTCTAATCCATTTGGTTGTAAGATCCTAAAATTAATAATGAACAGAATTTCACAGAAATATGATTAATATTATATTTCTCATAATCTGATAATTAAAACACATCTCATCATCTGTAACACACACAGGCTACATTTCAGTGTACAAGCTGTGGGGCTCAATGTCTGCTTCAAAACGATATATCATATGTGTCGTCACCATGCTCCCTTGCAAAGGATATGGGGATAATTATGAGAAATATCCTAATTTCCATAATGAGACAAATAAGCAAAGTACTTGACTTCTGTCCTTGTCATAGATGAGCATTATTATTTTTTTTTTGCAGAAATTGATTTTGTTCTGCTATGAATATTACACTTTACCCCTGACTTTCCCTGCCCACATATTCACAGAAATATGGCATATATTAATTTTCATAGTTTAGTTTTCACAAACAGACAAACTGGGATATGTGTCCATGTATGGTACTCACAATTCATGTTATTACATAAAGTTGTGCATTTTGATAGTGGCTTCAAAAGGATACCTCACTCATCATCGTGCCTTTTTTCCTAGCAGAGTTATATACCAAAATATGAAAAAGTGTAATACTTTTCACAACCTGAGTCATAAACTGTAATGTCTGTACGTGCATATGGCATACAGATAGTTTTTAACTTGTAAGTACTAATACTGTCTTCAAAATGACGTCTTACTTAGCATGTTGACATATTCCATAGCAAAGTTATTTACCAAAACATGGCAAAATTTTCATAACCTGAGTCATAAACTATCTGTACATGTGTATAGCATACGGGTACAGTCATTTTGTAAGTAATAATACTGTCTTCAAAATTAGGTCTTACTGAGCATGTTGACATATTCCCTTGCAAAGGTATTCCTCAAAATATGAACATATATAATTTTCATAACCTGAGTCATAAACTGTGATATTTATAATCTGTACAGCATACATATAAAGTTCTTTTACCATTTTGTAAGTAGTAGTACTGTGTTCAAAATGCGGTCTTACTCAGAATGTTGAAATGTTTCCTACTGCAGTTATTTACCAAAATATGAAAAAATATACATTTCTTAACCTAAGGCGCAAACAAACTGATATCTGTACATGTGTACAGCATACATATAGTTCTTTAACCATATTAAAATGAGGTTTTACTCAGAATGTTGTCAAGCTCCCTAGCAGATTTGTACAACAAAGTATGAAAATTATCATAATTTTCATAACCTGAGTCATAACATATAATATCGCTTTGTAATTTCTAAATGGAGTTAACCAAGCAAGCTCGTAATGAAAGCAAGCTAGTTTCCTCCCTTTTTCTCAATCTGTCTAAGGCTTTTGATACCATCTCTCATGCCCTTCTCTGAAAGCTTTCCACACTGGCAATCCCCCCCCCCCCCAACTCTACTCTGGTTTACTTAACTATTTGTCCAATAGACAACAGTCCACTAAATGGCAAAACTCCTATTCCCCATTCCTAGATACCCCTACAGGTGTTCTCAAGGCTCCATACTAGGGCCTCTACTCTTCAGCATTTTTATTAATGACTTCCACTCCTGTGTTAGCAGCAACTCTGTTATTCAGTACGCGGATGACTCAGCAATAATTTGCACTGCCAATACCATACCTGAATTACTTGCACTTACCCAGCAGGCATTCTCTTCCACTGAAACAAGGATGACTAACAACCATCTTGCCCTCAATCCTAACCAAACTAAACTTCTCTTCACCTCTAGGAAAACCACCCCAGTAAACAAACCAAACCTTACCATCTATTCAGTAAACAAAACTGTCCTAGAAGTAGTACCACACACAAAATTATTAAGTGTTACCTTAGTTGAAAACTTAACCTTTGACCAACACATTCACAGTAATATCAAAAAGACCTACTAAAAGCTTGGCACCCTCTATAGAGACACACACACTTCCGAAACCCTTCCACTTTCTTGCTAACATCTCTTTTTTGTATGGCAACCCACTCCTCACCAATATGCAGTCCTCCCTAACAACTAAAGTGGAGACCTGCTACAATAAAATTGCCAAATTTGCAACCAGTGCTACATATTCCTCCCATCACTGTTCTTCACTACACACACTCAAATGGCTCGAACTACCACAGTACCGTACCTACCAACAACTAACTACAGCTCACAAAATAATCTATAAACCTTTTGACTGCCCATCTCTCTGCTCCAGTCTAACCACTATACCATCCAAATAGACCCCTTAGATCTGAAAACCAAACTTTACTGCTTGTTCAAAAACTTAAGCTCTGTACTGGCCAAATGCTTTACTCCTTCTGCATTGCCAAACTTTGGAACTCTGTCCCATCACCTCTCAGATCCACTAAGGATACTAGCTCCTTCAAAAAGGCCTTTCACCTACATCTATCTAGTCAGTGGCAATGTTCTTGCTCTAGACCCCAACCTCCCATAACCTGACCTTTCCTATACTACCACTTCTCACTCACATCTATAACTGTTTAATTTCATCCTCCGACTCTCAACTCTATTATTTCATTTCATTCTTTCCTCTTTACACAAATACAGCCCACTGTATGCAGCTCATTTTTGATAGTATACTGCAAATTCCTACTGCCTGTCTAGGCACTGCATATTGCTATTGATTTCTTACTCAAGTGCTTGTCTGTTATTTTGTCTGTATGAAAACCTTAATTATTTTGTTTGTGTCCATCTTTTGTTAATTCTATTTTTGTAATTAATTCAATTCTGTACTGTCATGTTTATTGGAGCTTTTCTCCACAGGCCTCCACTGAAAATGACCCAGTAAATTTTCCTGGTAAATAAATAAATAAATATATACGCAAGAGTACAGCATACAGTTACAGTTCTTTTGCTGTGTTGTAAGTAATGAAATAGGTTTTCATAAAATGTAATAGAGTTTTACTCATCATAGTGGTCCTACTTGGTCGTGGTTGTTTTCCATCCTTTGTCACTACGTGCATGTTGCCAATATATCATGCATTACAGCATTGTGCAGATAAGTCAAGAAGTGGTCAATGCCATCTTCATTTAGGTGAACATCTTCTGCAGTGATGCTGTTATGGCTGATTGTTGATCCACCGACCCTATGCATCAAGCCATGCATTTACCCATTCTCTAACCATCTGGCCTTGTGTGTAGCCCATTGGCTGTTTGCATTTCTCCAGTGCTGCTGAGGAATTATGTCAGACCATACAAAATGACAATATGACTGGCACGACTGCATGTCTTCAAAATTCGCCTTGATTTGAAACCTCAGCTCTCCAAGTGGAAGAGTGATGACATTATTCCCTCCAATGTGCAGTACAAGAATGTCAGTCTCAGGGTAGATGGAACACTTCTCTTCCAACAACTGCAGGAGTCCACCCCAATGCATACCTCTTCTTGCAATCCAGTATACCTTAAAGCTAGATGTGGGGAAGCTCAAGTTTTAGTATTTTTCACTTCTGGAGGCATGGCTGGCAGCCCAGTGAAGGTAGGAATGGCCACACACACACTTTTCATTCCCCTGCTGTTGAAGCCATGTCACTGCCTCAAGGTAGATGCACCTACACAGGGAAGAAATGCAAATAGGTTACTGGTAGTGATAGAATGATACCAGAAACTTATCCAATCGTCATTACTAACATGTATGACCATTGCTCTACACCAGTAATCAACTCCTCCCTGGTCATATCTGACCACAAGCTAATCACCATGGATATCCACATCCCACCTTCACCCCCCAAAAGGAAAACAACATAAAAAACTTCTCCAAAGACAATTTTGGGCTTCTAAAAACAGAGGTGGCAAACTTCATGACACTTATGCAAATGGAAAATAGGTGCATGACTGCTGAATCATATACCACTGCACTGTATGAGAACATACACAAGTGCATGGGAACAGGCCATACCAAACAGAACCAAGACGCTCTCCTCCAAAAAAACGAAGCCAATCTGGTGGTCCCCCACCATAAACAAACCCTACAACAGAAGGAAAAAACTGTTGCAGAAATGGGTGAAGTCCCAAGACTGGAAAAACTCCTTTGTTAGCCTCAGCAAAAAACTGAGATCCCTCATCAAATCCTCTAAAGCTAGCTATGAAAACAAAATTGCTGCAAATTCTAAAGACAACCGCAAGGCATTCTATAGTTATGTCAAGTATCTACATGGCAATACTCAGATCTGCTCTGAGTTACAGCACAATGGCAATACATATACAGAACCAACTGATATTGCCAACATATTGGCTGACAGGTTCACTGGGAACTTTACCCCCTTTTCACCCCCTAAAGAGCCTATCACAACACCTGTGGAATGCCAAGTCCTTATTAACCCGACTACACAGGTAAAAAAATGCACTGTCCAAAGTGAAGACTATAGCTTCCATGGAACCTGATAATATCCCTGGCTGTGTTCTATATGAATTATGAAGTGAACTGGCACCACACCTGAGTACCCTGTTCAATCACAGCTTCATTTCAGGCTTTGTTCCTACCGAATGGCACACTGCTACAGTCATCCCACTCCTCAAAAGGGGAGTGACTACAGACCCTGGGAACTACCACCCCATTAGCCTGATGAGTCTAATATGTAAGGCTATGGAGCGCATCATCATGGACCTTGTAAATAAGGACATAGGGAAACTCCAAACTCTGGACCCCACGCAGTATGAGTTTGTGAAAGGTAGATCATGCCTCCTCAACCTGATAGACTTCTTCGAGTCTGTCACCAGAGGGCAAGGCAATTCACACAGCCTACTTAGATCTTGCCAAGGCCTTCGACACAGTCCCTCACTCAGGAATCATAGATAAACTCACTAAACTAGGCATAAACTCCTATGTAATAATATGGTTGCCAACTGGCTCACTGTTAGAACCCACACTGTGAAAGTAGCAGACTCCAAATCTGACTGCCGACCAGTTACAAGTGGTGTCCCACAGGGATCGGTCCTAGGTCCTCTCCTGTTTGGCATCTACTTCTCTGAAGTTCAAGCCAACACAAAGGGTCTCTGCCTGACCAAGTTTGAAGATGATTGCAAACTGGGAGCCATTATTGATTCTCCAGCTGATGTAGACATTCTACAGAAGGCCTCACTGACACCAATGACTGGTGCCAGAACCATGGCCTTAAGCTCAATGTCAAGTGTTATTTCCTTTGGGAAAAATTCGGTGCCCATGAACTACCACATAGGCGGTAGTCCACTAAACATCAAAGGTGTGATAAGAGACCTGGGGACACAGGTTGACAGCAACACAGCAACCTCTTCTTTGATAACCACATTGCCACTGTAGTCAGAAAGTCCTTTTATGTGGCACATCTTATTACAAAAGGTTTCTCATCCAGGAAGAAAAACGTCATAATCCCTCTCTACCCATCCCTCATTAGACCTATTGTAGAATACACCTCCCTGTTTGGTATGTACCTCACTAGACACCTACAACAACTGGAAAGGCTACAAAAATACCTCACTAAGAGGATCTTAGGCCTTAGACACATGCCCTGCACGGACAGACTCAGAAAAACACCAACTATACTCTTGTCTCTTATCACCTACTTAGAGGAGATCTCTGCCTGGCCTACAAAGTCATGTCTGACCCAAAGCTGCTAGATATGCTACACCTAAAGAAA
This sequence comes from Protopterus annectens, assembly GCF_019279795.1. NCBI lineage: Eukaryota > Metazoa > Chordata > Ceratodontiformes > Protopteridae > Protopterus > Protopterus annectens. The sequence continues at coordinate 887,406,243 of NC_056739.1, forward strand.
TCCCAATCTCTCTGTGCCACACGCTCCAGGGACCTTAACGTCATTACCACATTAAACAGAACATGCTGGAGGGATAGGTTCCTAACTTGGAGACTTCCCATACTCTGGAACAAACTTCCCATTCATGTCAAACAGAGCACTTCACTGGCCCTCTTTAAGAGAAAGCTTGACGAGTGGGTGGGCAATAGGAAGTCCACCCCGGGGATAACTTCAGTAGCCTTGCTTGACAGGGGCACTGGGAACTAACTTTAGGCAGCATGATCCCAGGGAATCTTCTTGGGTTAGGCTTATATAGGCCCCAGGGCCGTTAGCCTAGTACACACGTATGAACCTTTATAATATGCATGTTACTTACCTGTACTGTGGCAGTTGGAAAGCAACGCAGCAGAACACTATATAGTGTGTGTGAGTGTGTGTGTGTGATGCAGGAAATTATTACATGATACAATGTTCAGTTGCAGTAATTCACAAAAATATGAACGATACAACCACAATGGAAATCTTCATCTGTAACTTACAGTAGAAACAACGGTTCAAATAAAATAAAGGAACTGGGGGGGGGGGGGTTTAGCAACATTAGCAAGTAGTATGTAGAAACATTAAGCACAGCTCTGTGAAAGATTATTTTTTTGCAAAACCTCTACCCCAAACAAAAATAAAACTTTTTCTGCAGTGAAGTTAAGCTGTAGCTACCTGTCTCCTATAGCTAAATCATCAAATGCAAAGCACTTTGGCGTTTTAGCGTAACCACAAACGCAAGTATTCAGCATTCATTTATGAAGTTGAGATATTCTGCTTCATTCATAAAAAAATTCTTGTTCAGCACTCTGTCAACATCGGCATCTGCCAATTTTACCCTCTAATAGTTTGTGCCAGGGTCATCCGCTCCATTCTGTATATGTGCTAATTATGGCTGTTTGAACTATTCAGAAGAAATGAAAAGCATATACTGCTTGACTCGTGAGAAACTAAACCAGTGACTTTTACTGGGATTGGCTGCTTATGGTCAAAATTGTTCTCTGATTGGTTCCCTTTCTCTCTCTTTGCTGACTGTCTATAATTATTATTTGGAAGCCAGTCAGGGAATGAAAAGCGGAACCACCATGTCAAAAGTGGCACACTGTTTAAACTGCAATTAAGCATGGCATTGAACTGAATTGATAGAAAAACAGTTTTTGAATTGTCATGAATTGTCTGAAGTGTATGAAGTTTGAAACTCAAATGTGTGTCATTATTTAAAAACTCCAGTGTTTAATGATTTGCCACTAATGAACTCAAACCCTTTATCTCCCCATTATTTATAGCTTTGTTCAGATTTCTTGCTGTAAGAGGTTGAGAGATATGTACAAACCTCTCTGCTGCCAGGTGATCACTCGCCCGCGCTCAAACTTTCAATCTCTGTCTTACACACAGTCTCATCTGCTTTCATACATGCATTCTTTCACACACACCATCTCTTCTGCTTTCATACACGCATTCACTCACATGCAGACCAAAACATAGACATAAATGTACACTTTTTTCTGTTTTACTTTTTTTTTTTTTTTTTACATTCTCTAAATAGCTGCTTGATGTGTGTAAAATACTAACATGATCACTCTCTCTTTCTCACGCTCACACTACCAGTAGACTTACTTTTGTCTACTTCAAAAAAGATCTCCATTGCAGCTGTAGTGTACCTGTTTGACTTTAAGGGTTTATCTCGACTGTATTCTTCTCAGATTGTGACTTTTGGAAGTATCTCCAGTCTTGTGAACTTGCGCACAGAAATGTTCTGACAAAATAAATAGAAGGATCCTTTAGCAATGTAGGCAAATTCTGCAAATCCTTGAAAAAAGAAAGGGATTTGCTACTGCAGGACCCTCTGTTTATTGTGACAGAACAAAGAAAAGTTAGGTTTGGAGGTGTAGATGTTAGCAAGTGGTGACTTGGATTGCAAGAATCCGATTGGCTACTACCAGTTGCTTCATGCAATGCATACAGAATCTGATTGCTGTGATTACAAGAAGATGCAAAGTGCACGGCAAGCCAGTTTTATCAAAAAAGTCAAATATGGGCATCAGGTTATTCCACACTGAAAACTAAGTTGAGAAGGTAATTGACAAAGTTCAGGTACTCTTTCAACTTAATTTTTAACAGTGGCGCTAAAATGTGACTGTGAAGTTGCTTGCACTTGTGGAAGGCACTCTGGGTGTAACAGCATACAATTCCTAGTACCTCAGAGAGTGCTCGGATTTAAGCAGTAAGGCGCCATGGGACAGTACTCAGAGTTAATGAGTTAAACCTGACCCACAGCAGTATTTTAAGAGCTGCACTGTCAGGTGGAAAAAGTGAGAGAGATTGTCCTTTGAAGGTTCTATTGGACTGGAATTTTTACCACAAAATGTTTTATGATACTTGTCTAAGGTGTCAGTAAACTGCTTCATGCAAATTCGTCTATTGGCTATTAATACCCTTATCAATAATTAGTGTTCCCTCTTTTGCGAGATTGCTATGGATTTGGTTGGCCTGTTAGTCAAGATTTCTAGATTCTTCAGTATATTTTAGCAGTTCTAGACTATGCCTTGTGATGTTCTGAGGCTCTGCTGTTGTGTAAAGCCTATGATAAGCCTTTTGCAAGAGACCTGATGCTTTTGTTGAGCAGAATGGAGATCTCTAAGGAAATTGCAACAGATTGAATGACTCATTTTATGTCTTAAGGTTGTGAAGGAACTCTGTCAGAAATTGAATGACTAAGAACCCCAGTGCATCACTCCAAATGGATGGGATGGGTGGGACACTGTTTCATTAAACTTGCAAAGAATATATCTGTATAAGTGGTTGATAGGGATAGTAAAAATTGGCGATCTTAGTGCATTATCTTTGCCATCATGAAAGTACCCCATTCTTATACTGGTTTCACCTCATTTGAGTTGGTGTATGGTAGACGTCCTAGGATGGATACAGGAAGGATAGCCCTTTGTAATGTGTCATAGGACACACTACCAAAATGCAGTAAAGAATGGCAGTGGTTATTCTGCAATGACGGAGCATATGGAACAGGATTAGGAATCTCGGAGCCATATCTGCAGTAGGAATTCTAGTATGAATGAATCCCAACCTGGTGATGAAGGACTTGCACTAATCCCACAGTGGAGAGCAAGTTTCTTGACACATGAAATAACTGAGAAAGTGAGAGAAGTAAACTAAGGTCTGGTAGCCAGCTGAAAGGAAACTTGAACAAATTTTTCATGTCAGTATTTGTTAAAACTCTGCAAGGACATATTTTGGCAGCTTCCTGAGTGGCAGATTGTATCTAAATTCTGGAGCCTGATCTGAGGTGCAGGTAAACAAAATCCTTGAATGAATTGCGTGTTCTCTATCAAAACATAATACATTTATGAAATCAGGGAAAAGTTCAAGTTAAAGCTATATAAAATTTCAGAAGCCCACAGGGGAAAGTATCAAGAAAGAAATATGAATATGTTGGAGTTGGTGATTATTGAAGAAATTCAGAATGCACAAAACCCTGTGGTGATAGAACTGGATGAGTCCATCTGATTTGGTAATAATTTCTACTTGCTTAATGAAATCTCTAAATTTAATGTGCACCATGCCTCTCTCAGATGAACTCACAGAAGGATAAGTAGAGAGACATTACTACCATTAAGTTAAAAGATTGAAAAGACAACTTTCTTTACCTCATCTGGCTTGTTTCAGTATGAAGTGTTGTCTTTTCGCTTACATGGTATCCTAGTCACATTTCACAAAATGTTAGGGTATTTTAACCCCATGTATCTGGTACACAACTGCATATTTTTATGATTTAGTAGTCTACAGTGAGGATTGAAAAGCTTGCCTACTGAAGGCACAGGCAGTTCTAGACTGAATCCAGGCAATAATATCGACATCCAGCCATTCCAGATGCATAGCTGGTATGGAGGTTTGAGGTATTTTGTTGGGTGTGGAATGGTAAAACTTCAGGTGGGGAAGTTTAGGGTCTATATAAAATAGTCCAAGCCCATACACAAAATAGGAAGTAAAAGCTTTTCTGGGGCTTGACAGTTATAAAAGGTTCATCCCTCACTCTACCACAATAGCCTGCTGCCTCACAGATTTAATTAAGGCAGGTGTCTGAATGAAGGATAACTGGTTAATTGAGGCAGACAGGGAATTTCTTATTTTTGCTTGATAATTTATTTGTGTAACCTGTATTAAAAAAAACACAGGATACAGTCCGTGATAAAAAGCAGAGTCACAATCCAACAAAAGAACCGATAAAAAAGAAAGGCAGACTCTGCAACGCTAAGAACTTTTATTAAAACGAACAAAGCTTTTGGATTAGAAGTCCTTCATCAACATAATAAAACAATCACATAGGATTCTGCAATAAATACCAATGTTCACATTAATCATAAGTTGCAGCCCAAACAATCCCATAACAGTACTAATTAATGTAATTAACTCCACAAAGCAATCATTAAAAAATAAAAGCTTATATTAAAATGTAATTTATTTTTCATTACAAAAATATTTTCATTCAAAAAATTAAAAAAAATTAATTAAAACAATAACTTTATGTTTAAGCACAGGTTTAAAGCTAACCATCTTGCTAATTGATGGTGTACGATCTGCCTGCAAATGGACAATCCAATCATATGCCCTAAGCAAAGTTTTTTTTTTTAATAATATCGCCACCCGTAGGATCTTTACAGACATTCTCAATAACCCTAAACATAAATCCATGATTTACTCCTTTTTCAGCTAAATACTTTGCTAGTGCATTAGTCATAACTCCTCTACGTAAATCAGATTTATGCTCAGTGATTCTTTCTTTTAATTTTCTTAGAGATTTCCCTATATAAAAACGCATACATTCTGTGCAGGTTGCTAGATAAATAATAAGGGAAGTATTACATGTAGCAGAACATTTAAACAGATAGATCTTTCCAGTTAAAGGATGTATAAAAACATTGTCCTTGCAGATAAAGCTACAACAAAACAGTTGTAGCAAGGGAAAGTTCCAAGTCTATTAAACGGTGACCAATGCATCCTGGATGGCATATCCTTATAACATAAAAGGTTTCTAAGATTAGAACATTTCTTCTATGTGAAGCTAGGTTTCACACCTATACATTTCTTAAGTTCTGGTAAGGCATTTAAAGTGTTCCAATTATTCAAAATCACATCCCTCACAGAATTCGTACATCATCATATGTCCCAGCAGTAAAAAAAGTATGGTTTTGCCTTACCTTCCGTCTCCTTTATAACTTCATCGTTAATAACATCAAGGGAATGTTGATTTTAACCACTTTCTTTGAATACATCAAGGGAATGTTGATTCTAACCACTTTCTTTGAATTTCAGTCACCTCATTCATTTGGTCTATGCAACTGATTAAGTCGGTATTTAACCGACTTGCTAGTAAATACTGGTTCTTAATAATGCCTTTAAATGTCTGTTTAGCATGCATGCTACTCTTATGTAAGTATTAGAATGCACAGGCTTCCTTTGTATACTAGTTTTAACCTTTCTATCATTAATTTGTAACATAAGATCTAGGAAGTCAGTTTTGTTTGTAGAGGAAGTCATCTTGTACTCTAGAAAGTCAGTTGCATGATTCAAATAATTAACAAATTCATCAAGCTCATTTTCAGAACTTTGCCAGGCCAAAAACACATAATTGACAAATTGCTTAAAAAAAGAGACTTAAGATTTATAATTGTCAGGACCATTAAAAACGTATTCGTCTTCCCAAACACTTAATGTAAGATTAACGTGCATATTTGCAATGGGAGTATCCCTTGCTACCCCTGTAATCTGATGGTAAAGTTAGCCATCAAACATAACGTTTCTAAAACAAGTTCTAACAATTCACATAATGTTTCTATCTCCCTTCCTTTAAGACAATTATGCTCACATAATAGTCGTCTGATAGCGTTTACTCCTTATTGCTCTGGAATTATGGTAAAAAGAGATTTTTATATCAAGTGTTACAAAAGTAATATCGCAATTCTGATTAGTCTCATGCCAGTTGGAAAGTTTAGCCAAAAAATCTCCTGAATCTTTAATGACATTTTTACATAGACCAAATATTTGCACAAGATATTTTGTAAATAAAATTACATAGGTTCTTTGACCCAGCCCCTGCCAGAAACTATTGGTCTCATGGGAGGATGGGTCACGGACTTGTGAAGCTTTGGCAGGCCATACAGAACAGGAATATTCGGGAAGAAACAGTTAAATAATTCAACAGTAATATCACAAATACTGTACGTGAACGTACTTAGAAACATCATAGTTCATTATTTTCTTAAACCATTCTGATCTAACAGAAGTTCATTCATAGAACATAGGTAGTTCTTACGATTCATTATAACAATCAGTCTCCCCTTGTCAGCTTCCTTTATTACTGTTTCATCATTTTCCAACAATTTAGTGAGTGAGTCATGCTCACATTTAGAAAGATTATACATTTTTCTAAAATTGTCCTTTTCACGAGGAACAAATTTTTGATCCGCGGTGGTGCAGTGGTAGCATTGTTGCCTCACAGCTAGAGGTTCTCCCGTTCGATTCTCGGCTGGGAGTGCCTTCTGTGTGGAATCTGCATGTCCTCCCCGTGGTTGGGTGGCATTTGAAAGACATGCGTAAATGGGGGTGTCTTCGTTGAAGGTTGGACGTCGAGCTGGAACCTCGGCGTTCATGAAAATCTACTGCCAATCATTAGCGGACCGGAGTTCTGCTGTGGCGACCCCTAACCGGGAAAAGACGAACAACAACAACAACAACATGAGGAACAAATTTGTTGTTCATGTAGAGCATAGAACGCTATGACAACAGGATTGCTATACGGAACAAACATATACTAGGTCTTTTACATACCTGTGGCGGTCAATCAATGTGGTTGTGGAGTTTGCCTTTCTTTTTTATAGCCTTTCATTTTTATAACCTGTATTAGTCAGTCCTGACTTCAATCTGAGTTTCATTATGCAGACCAGTGTCTCTGGTAAAGGGATAGTAGCTGTGTTATTCCAGGAAGAGCATGGAGGACACCACATTATATGCTGTTTAAGAAGAGTGCCCATTCCTTAGGTATGCTGTTGTAGAAAAAAATGGTTGTTGAGTGGTTGATACTCAAACTCTGCTACTACCTGCCAGGCAGGCACTTTAGAGTTGTCAGTAACTGTGCCTTTTTCAACTGTGTGTCAAAACAGAAAAACATATGGGTCACACTGTTTTTTAGTCGGCAACCATATTATTCCTCTGCTGAGCACAGATGATGTGCAAAACATGGAAGTGCTGATTGCCTATTACTGCTTTATGTATTGGCTTTGTAGGACTCTGTGTACAACATTCTAAGTTGCATGTGAGGGAAGTTTAACTGAGTACAGCACTTGTCATGAGCTAGTAAACTGTTTAAGCTTCTACAGCCATAGAAGTAAGGAGTAGGTATTTTAATTTTCCATTTTTGATCCAACGGTCTCACCTGAATCGGTTTGACTTGACTAGGTTTAGTTTTGAAAGCTGGCTAAAGAAAAATCTTGCTGTCAGAAATCTCAGTTATGTAAAATTCAAAGGTAGAACAGAACTGGTGTGAGGTTTACTGCGATAAAGTAGTTGAATATTTTTGTGATAAAGTAGTTGATTTTTTTTTTATTTTTTTGGGGGTTCTTCAAATGCTGCTACAGACCCCAAGCATGTTGCTGTTGCTCATTTAATGAATATTATGCAAGTGGTCGAAATGGGAATTAATACTTAGTTGCCACAGAAACTGGATAATGAAGGACAAAGGATTTGCCTAAACCAGATGAGTATTATAAAAAATGCATTATTGTATTCTTTGGGAAGATATCTGTACCAGGGAACTACCACATTAACAGTACGCCTCTAAGAGCTGACCCACTTGTTTGGAATTTGGGAACTTACATGGTCCTGACCAAACTTTTGACCAACATGTGTCCATTGTTGTAAGAAAGTCCTTTTATACTGCAATGCTTATAAACAAAGGGATTGTGTGTAGATCTAGGAATGTCATTGTTCCCCTTTACTTAGCCTTCATTAGGCTAGTCATTGAATATAATGCTCCCTTTGGCATGTGTCTGTCCAGACACATGCAATAACTTGTGCTTATAGAGATACCTTACTAAAAGGATACAAGGCCTAAACAACTTGTCCTACATGGACTGACTAAAAGCCATGTCACTATGCTTGGTATCCTACAGACTGCTAAGAGGAGCTGACCTGTGACCGGCATACAAGGCATCCTCTGACCCAATACTGATGGATTTACTGCACATCACCAAGTCAAGTGGCATCAGAAGTATTCAGTCTAAGGATGTAAACATCCACAGAATGGTTTGGTGGGGCAGGTATATCTCAGAGAGGATACTACTGCTGTGGAACAGAATCCCTGTCCATGTTCAAAAACAACTTGGGTGTATGTATGGGAAACTAAAAACTTACCCCGGGCTGCCCCCTGTACTACTAATGGACAGAGACAGCTCCTAAAGGCTTTATCCCATTCAAGGGTCCCCTCAAATTATTTGTGGTATGATCCCAGTTATTGTCATTAGGGGTAATGTATAATTACTGACCAAGGAATGGGTAAGGCTGGTCTGTAACGAAATGGGATAGGTTAATTCGAGCACAAAAAAGGGAAACTGGCTAGGCTTAAAATGGCCGTCAAGGACATCTAGCCTAGTACTTACATATGAACCTTTTATATTATTTTTTCTGGCACTTCACAAGTTTGCAAAACTGAAAACTATTTATTTTCTGGTTTCAGAGTGGTCAGTGTGAAGAGTACTTAACTGAACATTATAACTTTTCAATTCAAGGTCCATTTATGATTGACTTATTTAGTGCCTTTGTTAATATATTATTTTTCTTTGTCAGATATGTAATTGAGAGCTGGACGTTTAAAGATCTTACCAAGTTATAGGTGGTCTGTGCTTTTCTGCATACATTTCAACCTAAACACACCTCCTAATATTCACTAAACTCCTAGTTACAGAAGTCATTTTCTTTTTAAATTTGAAATCAGAGATTTTTTGAGGAGGTAATTTTATTCATAGCAGTTTATGTTCGCTGTTTATTTTCTGGTTGTGGGAGTTAAATAAGTCATTGCAGATGTGTGCATTTACTCAGAGAAATGAATGGGGGTTCTTAACTGGGTTCATTGTTGTTCTCCAAAATTAATTTTATAGTCTTGTCTCTGCTTCAAGAGGTTTCATCACTTAGTGCATTTGTCAGATGCAGTCTGTATATGCTTTCCTGAGTAGCCCATGGCAATTTATAAAAATGATGTTAGTGGTCTGCATTACTTTGAAGAGCCAGACACGACCAGCAGAGGTTTCACTATGTTACTAAGACGCTTAATGTTCTGTCCTACTAATCAGCTATCAGTCACAGTCTTGCTTATAAGAGACGCACCTTAATATGGATTGTGTTATTTAAAAGTTTTTTTTTAAGTGTTTATTAAGAATACTTCTTGAAAGAGGCTCATATCATTTAATAGATGGAACCCCTAGTACACACACATGTTGTCATGAATATATTTATATACAATTGTATATTGGAGAGATCACTTGGTTTATAGAAACATAACGGAGTACTAAGGTTATAAACCAGACTGTGGATTATCCCAGTAATTTATTAAATTAACCATTAGCCCAGAATCATGATCTCACGCAGCTGCAGTGATTTAGAAAGGAGTTGAAATGTCATCTTTGAAGCAGTCTTGTTTTAGGTACTAGTGTCGTTAAATGCAGTATCCAATTTTTTTTTTCAGAAGAAGACTCCTATCATGTGTTTCTAGAAAGTAATAGTAAATGAATGTTTTATTTTAAGTACATGTTTTAATGAACAGCATACTGGCAGTGGTACTGTTTTATGAAAACTTTCAGTAGCTCAGTTTAAATGAAAGGGATATATATGCATATAAATGTACATATACATACAATACATACATGTGTGTGAGTTTGTGTTTATATATATATGTGTGTGTGTATATATATATATATATATATATATATGTGTGTGTGTGTGTCTATGGATGCATATGTGTGATTATAGTGATATATTTTAATTTTTTTTTTCAGAAGAAGACTACTATCATGTGTTTCTAGAAAGTAATAGTAAATGAAGGTTTTATTTTAAGTACATGTTTTAATGAACAGCATACTGGCAGTGGTACTGTTTTATGAAAACTTTCAGTAGATCAGTTTAAATGAAAGGGATATATATGCATATAAATGTACATATACATACAATACATACATGTGTGTGAGTTTGTGTTTATATATATGTGTGTGTGTGTGTGTGTGTGTGTGTGTGTGTGTGTGTATATATATATATATATGTGTGTGTGTGTGTGTCTATGGATGCATATGTGTGATTATAGTGAGTGTGGTATGTCTAAATGTCATTAAATAGGCTGTAAAATAGCTGACATGATATTGTGAAGTACTACATTTTCAAAAATACACATCAAGCCTACTAAATATTGTAAAAAGAAAGCACTTTCCTTCTGCAATCTTTATATTAAAATCTGTCCATGATGATAGCCTGTAGTTAAGGAAAGTTTTTTTTTTTTTTAAGTTATGGAGTTAGGGGCAGGGTTAGAGTTAGTGAGTCTTACTAATGTGGACATAGGGGCTTCACCTAAAGTGCTAACCATAACCTTAACTTAAAAACACCTTTCCATAACACTACCACATAACAAGACAGTTTCAGACCTATACATGCACCAACACGTACATACACCATTAAAATTATCCCCTTGCCTAACTCTAAAATCACGCAATTTGCATATCTATGCCGTTTCCTGACAAGCAAACATTCATGCATGTTCACACACACACACACACACACACACACACACACACCAATACTACAACCCTCTTATCTGCTTTGACCCAGCACATATCCGGAAAATCTTCAGTTCACCAAACCATATGCTGGAACAAACAATTCTGTACTTTCGTCTCTCAACCAAAGGAGGGCGTGACTAAACACACTGTACACACACACACACATACATATAAATATATATATATATATATATATATATATATATATATATGTATTTTATATATGTACACATACTATTGCTTCAGTTCACCAAACCAGATGCTGGAACAAACACACACACACACGTAATATTGCTGACTTACTGCTTGTTTTTTTTTTTTTATTTTTATTAATTAAGCCTTTGTTCACTTGGTTAGTTCCACTAGCCTGTTGGTGTGTTCTCAGGGAACATCTGAGATGGTATTTATACTACTATAGTGTTATGCTACCATTAGGTAAAATTTGACCAGGGCATTGGAGATCTTCCCTTATTCTTTTTCAACAGGTGCTGCGGTTTCTTTTAGAGTCAGCTGAGGTACCACTGACTCATTCAAGTATATCATCCAAAGGGCGAAACATTCAGGAGTGCAGCACCCCACTAATGCTGCACTGCAGTGTCAGAAGTCCAGTTTATGGAGTGAGAATAGAACCCAGAGCCTTCTGGTCTTCTAGCACCTAAGGTGAATGTGCTACACGCACCATTGACACTGCTTATACTGCATATGCAGGAGTATGTCTGTTTTTATATATATATATATATATATATATATATATATATATATATATATATATATATATATCTTAGGCAGACACAAACAACATGCTGTTTAATCAGTACTAATTTTTTAGAATAGCAAAGTAGTACTGTCATTGTCCCTGCCGGGTGCATCTCAGATGATTGTATAGTTGACACAGTGGGTTTAGGTTTACAGGGTGGCAGGGAATTTGAAGCAAGCTTTACATAATGTCATGTTTGGCTTATTTTGGAAGAACTCGTTTGACACAGTTGTAGATGACCACATTAGTTCAGACATGGCTGCAGACTTTTAGTTGTTGATGGTATTTGCACCAGATCAAGTCCTTTAGCAAGGTATGTTTTTCAAAAGAGACAGCTTAGCCTTAGACTAGGCCAAGCTGTTATGGCATGTGGTGGTCAGCACTTGCAACTGAATTCCTAATCCTCATGCTTGGAAAGTGCTTTGTCAGTTTGATGATTACATCATCATACATGGCTTCTGCAATGTTGTATGATTTGAAAGTAAATACTGCTTGATTCTTTGCTATTGTCTGCTGAGAAATGTGATTTTTGTGTTACTGGGCATTTTTAGTTAACATCTTTTGCTTGTAGTTGTCTGATAGGATTTTTGTATTCCCTTTCTTGCTTTTTCATCGTTCACATCTTTTTTTTTTTTTTCTTAGTGTACAGCATTTCCATTTTTTTTGCTTACCTTGACAGATATTCTGATTTTCTCTCCTGACTCGTGTTGGAATCAGTGACTATCTTGAAAAGTGATCAGTAAACTTTGTTGTATGAAAGACAGAAGACTTTCAAAAAATAGTACTTGGGTGATGCTCACTGTAAAAGTAGCTCTTAACTTCATTCCTGCCTCTCTACTAGTCAACAGATGGTGTGATCCCTATCACCTGGCTTACTTTTTTTCCAAGCAGTGGGCTCTACTCCCCTTGACATCATCTTAGGCTGCCTAAGGCTGTGTCTGTCATATGCCCTAGGATACTGCAGCCATCAACTAGGCTCAAGAGACTCCTGATATCCACTTAGGGCTGAGTGATGAATTACATTTTAAGAGACAGGGTTCTCAAGTAAACCTACAACTTACCATGAAGTTTTGCATGTTGCAAATGACTTCAGTATCAATCATTAAAACAGCATGAATATATAGCTCATTGTTGCTACCTCCTCCTTCACAACAATTCATAGAGAAGGTAATACTTATAGATATTCCATCATAGCATAACATTTGTACCAGACTGGCTAATCTACAGCCTTTCTGACCTTTACAGTTTCATACTACATGATAGCTTCATCTGAACTTGTGAATAGTTGTGATTTATGGATTGTTTATAGAACAGAGGGGGATCATTTTCCTGTAATTATATTTCTTTATATGAAAAGTATGAAAACTTATGTCGACAAATGCTGGCAAATTCATTAATATCTTAAATAGTATAGGAGGGAAACCGAACTAGGTTTGTACAGTGGTAAATTTAATTTGGTAATCATGCTACAGAGATGTGGATAAAGACATAAACATTTGAAATCTGTATAGGGAAAGTACAGTCAGAAATATGAGTGTGTGCTTGGTGGAAACATCAACATATCAGTGGATGGTTTGGTGGTGATTGTCAAGCTTTGAAACAAGTTATAAAGATTGTTTAAAGATATGGTATTGGGGAAATTCCTTAGCAGCATTTATTCAATCAAATTGGACAAAGGAAGGAGTATAAGTTCCTATTAAAAGAGAAAATAAACGTGTCAGGAAAGAAAGCTGTTTTGGAAGGAGATGTGGTCGTGTTGCATTGTGTCTGGTAAAGGTTATCACTGTGTAAAAGTAAAGTATTAGGCGCATTTCTTCAAGGCAATGTATGCCATCTGTGGTAGTCAGGACTTTGAACATGATTTGGTTATGGAAGACTATTGAGTTTGCTAGGGAAAATGAAGTGTAAGAAGTCACAAGATATACCGTTAAGTTTTAAGAGAGGGAAAGTTACAGGTCCCGATGCAGTAAGTAGTAAATTGTAGTGTATTAAAAAGATGTAGATACATGGGAATAAATATTGTCTGTACATTTTTATCGCCTTAGGAAGAAAAACTTTCCTGGCTTGTGGAAAAAAGTAGTAATATTCGCAAAATAGAAGAGAGAACACATGATGATGATCTAATAAATTAACCTTTTGTGTTACCTGGTGATTTATTTAATTTTTTTAATTATATACTATTGAAGGAACTAAAAGCACAATTCAAACAAGTTCCTTTCCATCGGGCATAGTAAAATATAATGTAGATTGATGTCTGTTGCGATATTAACTCACATAAATTGAGACAACAAACCTTGTGTATCTTTTTTAGATTTGAATTCTGCATTTGTTGCTGAAGATAGTTAAATTATGGATCTTAATGTAAGGAAAGTTGATGTTCATCGTGTTACCCTGCTGCAGTCATCACACTTGGGTTATCCTGTCATCAGGCGGTCCCGCAGTCGGCCGGAATTCCAAAGTCTTGGTCCGACATTGGTTGCTGTTGCCTCATCCCTGACGTCAGAGCGCCAGGGGTATATATATATATATATATATATATATATATCAACCGACGCCATTTTCTTCAGTCTTTCTTGCCGCGCGGTGCCCGAAGCAGAAGCAGTTCGCAAGTGCCGGTCGGCCGACTCCTGAGATTGTCGAATTCGAATTTCAGACCGAAGTCTTCTATAAAGCTAAGTACCCAGTTGGGGAAACTTTTCTTGCCTCAGACCGATGTCAGAAAAAGTTAACAATTGCATTTCTTGTGAGAAGCAAATACCTCATAAGGATTTTCATTCTTACTGCATACCTTGTCTAGGCCCTGATCACGACGTCACGTCTTGTCGGTTTTGTGCTAGGTTTAATAAGCGTACTATTAAAAGACGATTTGATTTTGCACGACACTATTTTGGTAGAAAATTTAACTACAACATGCCGTCGGAGCTACCGACTACTGGCGTGCACAAAAAATGCAGGGATAAGGACCGACAGCCCAGGCCTAAGCCAGATTCCGAGGCCTCGGTTGATCCGGTCTCCGGTTCTCAGTGAGGCTCCGACGCAGCCCCTGACTACCACAGATTTGGAACCCGAGACCGCTACGGATATTTTGACAGAATGTACTAGGCCGACGCAGTCTTTTACTTCAGGCCCTTCTGACGACTTAGCTTCTAAAAACGTTGGTGCTTCAGAAACGCCATCAGTTTCTGAAGGCGTTTTCAGACCGACGCCTCTCACCATTAAAATGTTTTCTAAGTCGAAGACCCCTTCTAAATCTAAAAAGACTGCACTTCAGTCTCCTGTTCAAGGCCCTATGCTTAAGAAACAGATGCTCAAAATGGCTGAAGATTTGATTTCTCTTATCAGGGGTTCACAGCCCCCACCTGACAAAAGGCCTAGACAAGAGGAAGATTCTGCTTCCTCTGAGCAACTGTCCATTTCTTCGGATTCCTCTGAGGACCAAGACTATTCCTTCTCTCCTTATGAAGATTCTGATGCTGAGGACTCTATTCCCTCAGCTTCTCCTCCTGAGGACTAATCTTTTGGGGAAACTTTACACACTATGAGGGAACATTTTCACTGGGAAGGTCAGGACTACTCTGATTCCAAGAAAAGGCTCAGAGAGTTTCTTTTACTCCCCCAACACAGACCTCTAGCCATCCCTCCTGTTTTGGACATTGTGGATGATGTCTATTTAGAATCCAGTTTCAACCCAGACTCTCTTCCTCCTGCTCCTGCTAAGCCTGACAGATACTACAGAGTACCTGATTCCCACAAATTTCTTTACAAAAGCCCAGTAGCTGACCCAGAGACTATCTCCCAGGGTCCCAAGGGGCTAAGGCTTCTATGGCTAAAAACCCAGTACCTTCTGAGAGGGAATCCAGAGCACTAGACAGGTGGGGGAAAAAGGTTTACACCTCAGCCACATTAGCTATGAGGGCACTAAATTGTCAATTTCATATGCTTAAGTATCAGCAATTCCTAATCTCTCAGTTAAAGCAAAGGATAACCTCCCTCCCCCAACAATCTGAATTGAAAAAAGTACAGGATTTGTTGCACGCCACTGAGCAGGTGGGCAAACATACCTTACAATGTGGGTTTGATTCTTTGGAGGCCTCCTGCAGAGCAGCTGTCACTGGATCGGTTATACGTAGGCATGCTTGGTTAAAGGAACAAACTCTGCCTGATCATGTTAAAGCAAAACTACTAGAAGCTCCCTTACAGCAGGATGTTATTTTTGGAGTTAAAGCAGAAGAAGTTTTAAAGAAAATGGAAGATAAGGCAAAATCAATGCAGACAGTCAAAGATTTCCTACAAGTACAACCCGAGGAGCTTCAGCAGAAACTGGCCAACTAAAAATTGGTCCTTTCCAGCCACTGACAGACCACAGAGGGGTAAATACAGGCGCCCAAGGGGCAGAGGACAACCACAAGCCCAGTATAAACCTCGCCAATGGGGCACTACAACACAGAAGGGAGGAGAAGACAGGTCTCAACCCACCAGAAGGCAAACTCAATGACTTGCACCTCATCTGGCCAAGCAATACTCTCTTGACAGCCCCCTTGGGGGTAAAACTCGCACTTTTTGCAGACAACTGGCACATGGTCACAAAGGACAAATGGGTCCTAGACATAATTTTTCGAGGATACAGATTCCACTTTCACACCTTGCCAATGAAAAGAGGAATGCCAAACCTGCCACAAAATCAATGGGCAGAGGCACAAAAGCAAATTGCAGCTCTCATGGACATGAGAGCCATTTAACTGGTACCTACTCGAGAGCAAGGCCAAGGATTTTACTCAAGGCTCTTTCTAGTACCCAGAAAGGACAATGCTTGGAGACCAAGTCTGGACCTTTCAATTCTAAACACTTACAAGTTCCCAAATTCAAGATGCTAACACTACAGCAGCTACTTCCCATGTTGGGCAAGGAAGCATGGCTAGTAACGTTGGACCTCAAGGAGGCATACCTGCATGTCCCTATCAGACAAAGTTGCAGAAGATACCTCCGTTTCATTGCAGGTTCAACCCATTATCAATTCTCTGCACTGCCCTTTGGCTTATCTACTGCACCCAGAGTTTTCACAAAATGCCTGGCACCAGTAATTGCATACTGCAGACAGAGGAATTCAAATATATCCATACCTGGACGACTGCCTCATCCAAGCAGAAAGCAAAGACATTCTCTTACATCATCTAGCCTTGGTGAAGCATCTACTAAATTGTCTGGGGTACACAGTAAACGAAAAGAAGTCAAAACTAGTACCCTCACAAAAAATGACATTCCTGGGTGCCAGCTTGGATATAATGGCCCAGAAGGCTTATCTTACACCAGACAAGCAACTACAACTGACTCAATATTTCAAGACAATGGCAACAAAGACCCAGTTAACTGCAAAAAAAATTCTGCATGCTTTGGGCTTCATGGCATCTTGCATACTAATAATACCATTTGCAAAACTGCATATGAGGAAATTACAGTGGTACCTAAAAAGCGTATGGTCTCAACACAGCCACAGCTTGGACACACTGATATCTCTCATTCCCTGCCTTCAACAGGAATTTCTATGGTGGGCACAGGCATGTCACCTCAACAAGGGTCAGCCTTTCACCTTGCCCACAACCAGGCAAACTATCACAACAGATGCTTCAGACTAAGCCTGGGGGACACACATGGCAGGACAATGCATTCAAGGTCTATGGACTGCAGAACAAAGAAAACTACATATAAATCAAAAAGAGATGCTAGCTGTACAGAAAGCTCTGACAGCCTTCAGGGATCTACTACATCCAGGACAACTTGCAATAAAGACGGACAACACCACAGTAATGTGGTACATAAACAAACAAGGGGGCACACATTCCTTCCCTCTTTGCAGGCAAGCAATGATCTTATGGAACACAGCTCTGGCCTACCAAGTCCAGTTACAAGCTCAATTCCTGCCAGGACAGAAGAACACATTGGCAGATGACCTAAGCAGAAACATCAAAGATCCCCACGAGTGGAAACTAGACCCACAAATATTTACAATGATAACTCAGAAATGGGGCCTTCCAAACATCGACCTGTTTGCCAGTCCTCAAAACTACCAACTGACAAGATTTTGTACAAGGACACTCCACCATCAAGCTTGGAAAGTGGACGCGCTCTCCTTCAGTTGGAAAAACCTAACAGCATATGCCTTTCCTCCATTACCTCTCCTCACAAAGGTTCTTTTGAAGGTCAAAAAGGAGAAACCACGACTGATTCTCATAGCCCCAGACTGGCCACGCCAGCACTGGTACCCGCTATTGAAGAATATGGCGCTCAGCCCACCATGGATATTGCCTCAAATACCCCATTTGCTCACGCAACAAAACAAACAGATTCTACACAGCCAGCTCAAAACTTTAAATCTGGCTGCATGGCAAATCTACTAAACATCCAACCAGCTCCTCTTTCACAAGCAGTTCTGGATGTTATTCTGGAAGCCAGGATGCCAAGCACCAGGAAGGCTTACTCGGACAAATGGAAAAGGTTTTGTGCCTGGAACCAAGCTAAAGGCCAAGACACAACTCAGCCTCACATGCCTCACATTCTGCAGTATTTAGCTGAGATGTTGCACAAAGGACTTTCCTTTTTCTCAGTTAAAATCCATGCTTCAGCTATTTCAGCTTACTACGACACAAATCCACCTTTATTTTCAAATCCTCTTCTAAGGCAGTTCCTCAGAGGGGCAAAAAAACATTAGACCACCTAGGAGAGCTCCTACACCAACATGGGACCTCAGCTTTGTTCTGGAAAAACTAACGCTACCTCCCTTTGAACCAGCTTTCTCTGCAGACCTTCAGTTCCTATCTTGGAAGACTGCCCTGCTCCTGGCAATAACTTCAGCTAGGAGAGTCTCAGAACTACAGGCACTAATGGCAGTGGAACCTTTCCTCATTTTTCATCAAGACAGAGTTTCTCTACGAACTAATCCTTCCTTTATGCCTAAGGTGGTTTCCAGTGTAGCTTTAAACCAAACCATCCACCTACCCACCTTCTTCCCCAATCCACAGAACAAAGGTGAGAGACTCCTGCATTCCTTGGACATTCACAGGCAGCTTCGTTACTAATTGGATAAAACTAAGGCTTTCAGAAAAACTGACCAGCTCTTTGTATCCTATGCTACAGCTTCTCAAGGGAGGGCTATAGCCAAGCAAACCATTTTTAAATGGATAGGTCATTGCATACGGTTCTATTATACCCATCATGGGAAACCAGTTCCTGCTACCATTAGATCCCACTCTACCAGGGCAACAGCTACCTCTACAGCCTTTCTCAGGGGGGTTCCTACCAAGGAAATTTTAGAAGCTGCAACTTGGAGTTCTGTACACACCTTCACCAAACACTATCACTTACCTCTTTACTCTAAGTCCAGGGCGGGCTTCGCCACTGCAGTTCTGCAGGGCCTTATTGCCTCCACTAACCCTCTATGATACCTCCCCCCTACCTTAGCTTTGGGATTCAACCCAAGTGTGATGACGGCAGCAGGGTAACGCGATGAACATAGTACAGTTTTGTACCTACCATAAATGTAGATGTTCGAGTGTTCACCCTGCTGCATCCAGGTTACCCTCCCTCCATCCCCTCTGATCTACTGGCTAAATCTCTGCTATGCCTTACTGATGTATTTGCTTATAGCTGAAGGGATTTTGTGTTTGTGTAGTGTTCACACCATTTGGTACTAATTCTGATCACCCTTTTGGGGGCACCTGACATCTGGGGCAAGAAAAACTGAAGAAAATGACGTTGGTTGCTATATATATACCCCCTGGCACTGTGAAGTCAGGGATGAGGCGACAGCAACCGACGTCGGACCAAGACTTCGGAATTCCGGCCGACTGCGGGACCGCCTGATGACATGATAACCCAAGTGTGATGACTGCAGCAGGGTGAACACTCGAACATCTACATTTATGGTAGGTACAAAACTGTACTTTACTTCTACCTTGAGAAATAATATATCTGCATTATATCCTTTTACTTGGGTACAAGATCACAGATGAGGTAATTTTACAGATAGATTTGAAACTGAAAAAGGTGCTAGGCAGGAATTTGTATTAGCATCATGGTTATTTTTGATGCACTTTGAGCAGATGTCTGCAGAACAGAATGCAAGTCAAGATTGTCCAAAAGTAGGGAAGGACAAATGCCCAGTGTTGGGCTTTGCTAATGACCTTGTGGTATTGTCAGCAATCCAGGAAACCCTAAGAAGACCACCTATGTTCAAAAGGTTTATATGATGGCATTTTCTGAAAATTAATCTTAGTAAATCAAATTTGATCAGTTACAATCTGACGGACGGGCTTTCTGACCACCACCAACACAGGACCTTCCGACCACCACCAACACATCAGTAAGGTTTGCACTTTCATAACCATCAGAAGTATTTGGGCTTCAGTATGTGAATACCATAACTCTGTCTGCTTTGCTTTCCATATGCAGGTTCCAGGTAGGGCTTTCTTCATCTCAAAATGCCACAAACACATACCACTCATACCAGCAATTATTTGCAATTGGGCAAACTGATAAGCCCATATACAAACCTAACATAAAACCTTAACTGAAGAAATGTACTATCAGTAGATCTTGTCAGACCCCCATAAAAGGGCAAGAACAACAGGGTATTTGAGAAAGAAGCTAATGTTGCAGAGGTAGAAATTGTCTAATATCTACTGTTAAGTTCATCTTCTCGCACTCAAAAGGTTGTTCAAATAAGTAGATTCTAAAACATTGAGAATATATTTTTATGGGCTTCCAGGCTGCAAAGGTAACACTGCAAAAGAATACACCCACAGCCCAGAGTTCATGCTGCTGAAAAAGCACACATTTGTTGCCCTTAAACAAATAAAGCTGCAAAAGTGTAATGAATCAAGTGCTACAGTAAAAAATCTCCAAAACAGAATGAAAGTAACTACAGAGTTGAGACACAACTGTATTATGTTATTTTTCTCCATTCATTCATTCATGTCTGGTTTTGCAGTTTAGTTATCATGGGATACATTAGCAAGTTATATATTTACACCTACACACATGGAAGGGAGGTTGCCTTTGACATTCCCTGTGTATGACCGTTTTATTAGTAACCCCCGTCAAGCGGTAGACTGGCATCTGATGGTTGTAGATTGTCACGCAGCTGTGATCTTTAATAAAGCCTTGGACTTGATGGCTGAGTCAAAATAAAGTCTAATACATCAGATATGTTGGCTAAGAGGTAATGACTTAACTGGCATACCATTTAGAAACAAAATATTTCCTCACAGGAGTAGCTTTTTTATCCTAGTAAAATGAAACAAAAATCAGTCTGACATTCTCACAATTTTGGTCTTATGGATGTACTCCATAGCTGTCTTTTCTGTACCCATGAAGTTTAATGATGCCTGTCATATTCCAAGCTTGACCGTAAAATGATACATCTGTAGCTTCTGACTAAGTCCTTATCTAAGATAGTGTCTAGCGGCAGACACATCTAAGCTTGCAAGTCATACATTCTCCTGTCTGTGGTGGGTAACCAGCAAGATATTGTCTTTCAAGTAAGACACTACAGAGGAATTGAATGTATGCAGTGTCAGATGTAGCTTACATAGTTGTTACAAAACTAAATACAAGTCTTATAAGAGAGGAGTTGCAAGTACACTGAGCAGTGTTGGTTTTGAGTATTGTTGGTGAGGTTTGTTGTGAATCTTGATTTGTTACAGTGTTTTGTAAGTCATTACTGAATGAATTTCTTATTTATTTTTTCCTATTTATATTAATGTTCAACACTAGGTTACTGGATCGTTTTCTGGTTCTGCATTTATGCTGTAGACATAGGTTTTCGAATAGAATTAGGTCTGATATAAGCTTATGTGCTAAGCAGAGGTCTTTAAATAGTCTATCAGATGCAAAGAACAAAGATAATTCCTGTTGTGTATCAGTGTATTTAATGTTTTCCATTCCATCTATTTTGCTCATTAATAATTTCTGAACTTTTCTAGGTTATGTCAGGGAGATTACGTTTATGCTGCAGAATATAGCATTATACCGTGTAGCAGTTTTGATTACTTTTAAGTGCTTTGTGACTTTCTGCAAACTTTGACTATTAGGTGTGTTATTGAGTATTCCTGTCTGACTTTGGCAGTAGCTCATTAATTGTATGGGTCTAATGTAGTAGCATTTTTATGACTTTGTAGCATACCTCTCAACTTAGTGCAAGAAATCTGGACAAAGCCTGAGAAAATGGGGGACAAAGGCCCAAAAATAGGGACAAATTTTAAATCTTGCTCTTATAAAATTGGAAAGTTGCTAAAGTAACAGGGTTTGTGGTAACATACATTTTCTGAAGTATCTGAAGACTGAAACTCAAATGTAGTATAGGTTATTATTTAGTGACTTCACTCCTCAGATCATCCCAGTGATTTGCCAGAAAACCACACATTTTATAAGGATTAGACCAGAAATATGAGATGAAAATCTGGACAGTTGAGAGATATGTTTTGGAGCAGTATGGCCTTTTACCTTTGTTATTACAAATCAAGAGCAGGTGGGGAATTGGAAATATTGAAGTGTAGTATACTTGCATGAAGAGCAGTGTAAAAGCTTTGTGTAGCCCTGGATTTTTAGTAAATGCGAAGGATCTGATGTTGTTTTCATTTCTTCCTCAGCTGATAGGCATTGGATCCGGCTCGGCTGCTTCGCTAGATTCACGGATCCAACTCTTGAGCTCCTCCCTTACTCATAAAGCCATAGCAACATAACATACCTCACTCTCATTTTGACACCATATCGCTCAGATGCAGATCTCCTTCTGTCGAGCTTTACAGTGAGTTTTTCTTAATATCCTGCAGTTATAAGTTGTTCTATTTATTCTAACTTAGAACTATACCTCATTTTACTTTCCTCCCTTATTTCTATAAGCTTTTCGAGTTTTGTCCATCAGGCCATACTCCTTGTTTCCTACCCGTTTCTATTGTGTACTCCCTAAGTACCACCATTGGTACTTTATCTTTCCTTTCTATTAATTATTTTCTTTTCACCCTTTAGAGGGTATTTATAATTACAATTGTTGGTATTTTCCCCTTAAAATAATTTTTTCCAAAAAAAAAACAAAAAAAAACCTTTATTGCTATTCTGTATTTCCCACTCTTTATTACACTGGCTGATAAGCTTACTGGATTTAAAAAGTGCATCTGCTGTGGGCATAAGATCTCCAATTCCAGTGCCCACAGGTACTGTGTATACTGTCTTGGTGCAGTCCATTTAGATATGGACTGTTCTATTTTTGCTGGCTTTAACTCCAGACCTTTAGTGACAGGAGGAATAAGCTGGGCCTTAAAGGTCTTCTTCCATCTTCCTCTTCCTCTCTGGTGACTGGGGCTCAAACCCCCTTTAAGAATTCTGAAAAGGAGAAGATTGATTCTACCCCCAAGGATTAAGACACTAAGAAAAGGTCACCAGACTGCTCTACTTCATTGGCTCTGTCCTCACAGTTGCCTGCCAAGATTTCCAACAGATCTGATCAGACACCGTTTGACCTGACTACATCAAAGCCGAGGTCTTTTCAGATCCAATCACCAAGGTTTTTGCAAGAGGCAAACTTCCCTCAGCTCCACTAAGGAAAGTCCCTGGAATGCCTCCTGGGTATCTTCTGAAGTAAAGGAGTACTTCAGGAGATACCCAGGAGGCATTCCAAGCCACTATCAACCAGCTCGTCCCTTAGCTCCTCCAGGAGTTTGTTAGAAGCTGAAGTGGATAGGATAAAGATGAGGTTCCTAAGAGCTCAAATCCAGATAGATTTGAGCCTGTCTTTTATTATTTCTTATTTTATAGGGGTAATCCTGTCTGTGTCTCCACTCAAGCCCATGACTCTGCCCTCCTCTGAACCAATAATTTTATCTCCTCCTCCGATCTGACCACTGGTTTGAGTTGTCAGATCCGAGAACCCTAAGGATTCCCTTGTCTGATCCGAAGACAGGTAGTTCTTTGACTCAGACAACGTCCCTGAGGCAGGAGACACCTAGACCCAATGTTGTCAAAGTGGGAGGACAGTTGGAGGCAAAATGTTGGTGATGGCTCCTAGGAATTGGAGTGGACTCTGAAGCTTTTGGAGCCATGTCTACCCATAAGGACAGTGCTTTACAGCTCGGGTCCCACTCCTTCAAGGCAGTGTTCTGGTGGAGTTCAAAGTTCATTGATACAGGGATCTTGGGCTCCAGTGTTGCAGACTTCTCTTTCTCCTAAACCCTCTGCCTTTGAGGTAGTGGAGAGGGCTTTTTCTCTACTTAGAGAGAGGACACCTTTGCCCACCTTGGATCTTGCTTCTATTTCTCCATCGGGTTTGAGTTTTGATGGTCTCACTTCAGTTCCACAGGGACAATCCACCTGATCAAGTCTCCAAACAGTCCCTAGGTACTCCTTGCCCACTTCCGATACCTCACCAGACCATCCCACTGGTGATGTCTCTAGGAAGAGGTTGTATAAAAGGAGACACCTGGATTCACCTCAGGAATCTCTCACAGAAGACACTGATTTTGATGAAGGGGAAAGGTCCCATAGATCTCCTCCTGAGGATATTTCTTTTAGAGGAATACTAGAAATTTTAAAACAAAAAGATGGATGGTCTTATGAGCCCCCTTGACAGGAGGAGTCAGTGTCTCAGGAGGCCTTCAGGTGTGGCCCAGCTACATCTTGGATGACCCCTCTAGCTAATGAGCTAATATATCTGGTCTTATGCTGCACATGGAAGAAACTGGATACTGTGGACCCAATCCCTCAGTGACCTAATACATTTTTATAAAGACAGGGCACACTGGAGTAAAGGGGTCCCAGTAGATGCTATGATTGTGGCAGCAGCCACCAAGAAAGAGCTTGCAAAGAAAAGCACATCTGTCCATCCCCCTAACAGGGAGTCTAGGTCCTTGAACAGATTTGGGAAGCGCATCTATGCCACTGTGACTTTTGCTCTGAAGTCATTAAATTACTTGGTACATTTTAGCAGATTGCAAAGAAATTTGATAAAGGAGCTCTCCGAATTTCTTTCTGGGTCCATGTCCATGGAGGATCAGAATAAGATTTCTTCACATCTGACCACCCTTAATTCCATTTCTAATGTGTCCATGAAGTTGATTTCCCATGCTGCAGAAGGCACCTCAAGGGTGGTGGGTGCGAGCATAGCCATCCGAAGACATGGCTGGATGCACTTGCCTGACTTTGTAGAACCCTTCAAGTCTTTGTTCATCAATGCCCCATTTGATGGACCTTCTCTGTTCAGCCCAAAAGTAGTAGGACAGAGCCAGAAGTGAGCAGGAAGAAAAGACCTTGTCTGCCATTGGGATCCGTTTCTCTACCCCTCTGAGACCCTTTTCATGGAATCGGTGAGGCGGTAGAAAAATGTGGTTTCACAAATCCCAAGGTCCTTTTTAAGACTTGTGCCTATATGGGGGGGGGGTTCTACCCTCTCAACAGTGGTGGCCCACAAAACCAGGGTTTCAGAGATTCCTTCTCAGATAAATCCCATCAGCTCTCCTGAAAGGTTGCCTGGCTGTTTTTGTCAGGGAATTAGTTGGGAGCACTTGTCTATGCACCTAGAAGCCTGGGTGCAGAAGATCATATCCAGAGGCTGTTTCATACAGTTTTCTCAAATTCCCCTCACAAAAATTAGGAAGGTCTTTGATGTTCCACCCAATCATAGAGATGTGGCAGCTCTGGGAATAAGAAAGCTGCTAGAAAAAATAGTCATCCAAAAAGTCTAGACTAGATTCTTTTTAGTGCTAAAGAAAACAGGGGCCTTGAGACCCATTCTGGACCTCAACAAGCTAAATCAATATGTAAGATACTCAGAGTTATGGATGATCACTGTTAAGTCCTTTCTACTACTATTAATAAAGGATGATTGGATGTGCTTGATAGATCTTCAGGACATGTGCTATCACATCAAAATCAACAGGCACTCCAGAAGATATCTGCACTTCCAGCTGGGAGGCAGTCATTACCAATGCAGAACACAGCCCCGAGAGTGTTTACTAAATGCATGCCAGTGGTAACAGCTCACCTAAGACTACTGGGACTCTGGGTGTTTCTGAATCTAGTCAAATTGCTTCTGACTGCACTGACCTGTTATCTTCTTCTGTAAAAGGTACTACGTGTGCCAGTTGTACCACCTGCTGGGAATCACAGTCAACTACAACAAATTGCATCTCATTCTTACACAAAACCTGGAGTTAACAGGTGCTCATCTAGATATCAATCAGATAGTGTCTCTACCTCCAACAAGAATACAAACCCTCACATCCCGGGTAAAGGAAGTGATCTCACATTCGTCTCCACCAACATGATTGGTTTTGCAGGCCTTAGGGTTGATGACAGCAGCAACAAAAATTCTATTCCCATTGGCTAGCTATCATATGTGAATTCTACAGTGGACCCTGTCAGTTCAGTGGTCCATCTTCAACAACCCTTATGCATCCCATTCAGGATTATACAAGTTTGCAAGAGCATCTAATGTGGTGGGTCTGGTCGAATGAAATTTCTCAGGGCTTTCCTTTCATTTTACCTCTCCCAGTGGCCACAGTGACCACAGATGCCTCCCATCTGGGATGGGGGGGGGTATTTCTTGGGAAGGACAGTCCAAGGCATTTGGTCCCCTTAAGAGGCCAGTTCGTATATCAGTATCCTGGAGATGAGAGCTGTCCTAGCATTGTAAGCCTTCCAAGATGCTGTCCCCTCCAGGACAATTGTAATTCAGTCAGACAATATATCTGTGGTATTGTTCATCAACAAACAGAGGGAACCAGATCCTACACTCTTTGCAGCAAGGTAATGAGACTATGGCACTGGGCGATCTCTTCCAGACTTTTTCTCATTGCAGCACATATACCAGAAAAATCCATGGTGCTTGCAGACAGACTAAGTAGGTCCATTTTGATGCCTCATGAGTGCTCTCTCATTGTCAAAGTGGCAGAAAGAGTCTTCAGTCAGTGGGGCCAGCCATGTTGCAATCTGTTTGCCCCCCCCCCCCAACAGCAAGTGCAACAGCTTCTTCACACTGAATCCTCCTCGGGGGGAGGGGGGGTAGTGGTATCCAAGAGATGCTGTAGTCCACAGCAGGTGGCCCAACAGTCTCTTCTGTGCTTATCTCTGATTACCTCTACTCTCTACATTTTTGCAGAAAGTCTACTGGTTGAAGAGCCCAGTAATCCTCATTGCACCTTTTTGGTCTTATCAAATCTAGTTTTCCTTTCTTTGGCCTCATCTTCTTTATCCACCCCAGATACTGGACCCCAGTCCAGATCTCCTGTCTCATCCTTCAGGGATAGTTCATCTTGACATATCAGGCCTCAAGATGACTGCATAGTTTCTCCAGTTCCATTGATGACTAAACAGCCCAGGCTTCCTACGATGGTCTTTACATATCCTTTTGTCCTCTCAAAAAACTTCTACTAGAAGGGTTTACAGAAGTAAATGGACAAGATTTTCAATTTTGATCCATTCTCTACCCTAGTTTCTGCAGTTCTAGATTTTTTAGCATCCCTCTTCCAAGAGCAGGCTAGGTTTTCTACTATCAAAGTCCAACTGACTGCTATATCTAATTTTCATTCTGGTGAAAACCACACCTCTTTGGCTTCTCCTAAATTGTGCAAAACTTTTCTGAAAGGTACCATTTTGCTTGGGCCTCTACTCAAGGACCCTGCTCCTCTGTGGGACTTGTTTATTTTACTTTGACTCAAAGTCCATTTGAACCCTCTGCTAAATCAGACCTAAATTTTTTATCCTGGAAAACCCTTTTCCTTGTCATTACATCAGCTAGATGAGCATCTGAAGTCCAGGCCCTTTTTTCCAAGCCTCTATACCTGGTGTTTCATAAGGAAAAGGGAGTCTTGATATACTAATCCATCCTTTTTGCCTAAGGTGGCTTCTGATTCTAACATTAGTCAGGTCATCAACCTCCTGCTTTTCTTGTCAAAGTTTTCCAATAAAGGAGAATATATGCTACATCTTCAGTTTTATCTTCATGGAAACAAAAGATTTTAGAAAATGTGACCAATTGTTTGTCTCCCTTTCTCATAACAGATTTGGCATATTCTTTGTCTATAAAAAGAGAGGTGTGTCTTTATCCAAGACATCAGGAGCACATCCAGTGAGCTCTGTGGTGTTTTGATAGATGACATCTGTGTAGCTGCTACTTAGTCCAATGATCATACCTTTATTGCTCATTACAAGTTGGATTTGGTTTCTAGGAACAGAGCTGCCTTTGTCTGTGCAGAACTCTGCAATATCCTTCCATGAGGTCCACCTAAGGTTCATCTAGCTGGGGGACTCTATCCTATCAGCTGAGGAATGAATGAAAATGACATCAGATTCAAATGTTATATATTCACCATAACAATGGATCTGTGTTGTCCATTTTCATTCTTCCTCAACTTCCCACCCACCTAACCCCCTTCCCTTTCTTCCTGGAGGACACACAAGGGATTTTTCTTGGGAATTCTTTATCCCTTGTTTGAGCTCCAGTTATATCTCTGCTGTTTCCTTTCTATTTATTCTGTATAGAATAAACTTTTGTTTATGGGGGCAGCAAACTCGATCTGAAGTGTCAACTTTACCCCCCCCCCCAAAGGACCAATCACAGTACCAGAAGAATGCCAGGCACCCAGTATTACTGCTGCACAGGTTAAAGCTGCATTGTCCAAGGCCAAAAATACAGCTTCCATGGGACTCAACAATATCCCTGGCTGTGTTCTACATGAACTACAAAGTGAACTGGCACACCTGTGTGCTCTGTTCAATCACTGCCCCACCTCAGGCTTTGTCCCTTCCAAATGGTGCACTGCTACAGTGATCCCTCTCCATAAAGGGAGCGACTACAGGCCCTGAGAACCATTGCCCCATTAGCCCGATATTTAAGGCCGTGGAGCGCATCATCATGGACCTAATTAATAAGGATATAGGGACTCTCCAAACTCTGGATCCAACGCAGTTTGTTTTTGTGAAGGGTAGATCATGACTGCTCATCTTCTTTGAGTCAGTCATCAGAGCTGTGGATGAAGGCAAGACAGTTCATATAGCCTACCTCAGTCTGGCCAAGGCCTTTGATATCATTCCCCACGCAGGAATTATACTCTCCAAACTAGGCATCAACCCCTATACCACTAGATTGGTTGCAAATTGGCTCACGGATAAAACCCACAGTGTGAAAGTTGCAGACTTCAAGTCAGACTATCAACCAGTCACGAGTGGAGTCCCACAGGGATCAGTCCTGGGTCATCTCCTGTTTGGCGTCTACTTCTCAGAAGTCCAGGCCAACACAGAGGGACTCTGTGTAACCAAGTTCACAAACTATTGCAAGCTGGGAGCCATTATTAACACCCCAAGTGATGCAGACATTCTACAAAAAGGCCTCACTGAGACAAATGACTGGTGTCAAAACTATGGCCTTAAGCTCAATGCCAAAAAAATGCGTCATCATCCGCTTTGGGAAAAACTCAGTTCCCACAAATTAGCACATCGATGATCGTTCACTGAGCACTGAAGGCGTTATAAGAGATCTGGGGACACAGGTTGACAGCAACCTCTTCTTTGACCCCCACATTGCCACTGTGGTCAGAAAGTCCTTCTGTGTGGCACATCTCTTTACCAGGGGTTTTGCATCCAGAAAGAAAGAGGTTATCATCTCTCTCTACTCTTCCCTCATTAGACCACTCATTGAGTATAATACCCCATTTGGCATGTACCGCACTAGACACCTGCAACAGCTGGAGAGGCCACAGAAATACCTAACAAAGAGGATCTTAGGCGTAAACAGATGTCCTCTACGGACAGACTCAAAAAAACTCCAGCTTTTCTCTGTCGTATATCATCTACTAAGAGGCGATCTCTGCTTGACTTACAAAGCCATGTCTGACCCAGCTCTGTTAGAAATGCTACATCTAAAGAAATCCAAATCCCTCTGCACCACATGCTGCAGCGACCTCATCCTCATTACCACAATCAACAGAACATGCTGGAGAGTCAGGTTCATAACACAGAGAAGACTGCCCATGCTCTGGAATAGACTTCCCATGCATGCTATGCAGAGCACCTCACTGGCCGTCTTCAAGAGAAATCTTGATGAGTGGATAGGAAATAGAAAGTTCACCCCCGGGATCACTCCAGTGGCTGTACTCGATAGAGGCACTGGGAACTAACGTTGGGCAGCACGATGCTAGGACAATACTATGGGCTAGGCTTGTAAGGGCTCCAGGGCCATTAGCCTAGTACACACCTATGAGCCTATGTTAGTTTGGTGGGGCATTATGAGCAAGAAAGGAGCTCTGTCAGTCTAGTGAAGCAGCTGAGACGGATCTAATGTTGGGTCTGAGACGCATCAATTGAGGAAGAATGAAAATAGATAACACCGATGCATCAATATGGTGTGTACTTATCTTATGTTTATACTAGATATTAAGATAAATTTTTATAAAATGTTTGAAAAATCAGTCAATCCTTGACGGTAGGTTCAGTTCCAAGCCTCAGAACCGAGATTGCCATTTGCTTTAGCTCACGCTCAACAAACTTTCGAACCAGGCTCTACACATAATGCTCCTCACAGAAATTACTTCAGATCTCCTTTGCCGCTTTGCAGACCAGATGCATTTGTTCATTCTCTTGTGCCTTGGCTTAGTTTTTTGTGAGTATTTTCAAATTTTTACATTTCCTTTTTCCATAATATTTCCCTTATAACTTTATAATTCTTTGTACTTCTACCCACTCTTCCCTTTCTTATAGAAGCTAATTTTCTATTTGTCCTTCTGTTGTTGCTGCTAAACTGTACTGAACCATTGTTGGTACTCCCTTTACTCCTTTTAGCTACCTTTGAAGGTATTTTTTCATATCATTGCTTGTATTTTTCTCTCCTCCTCTAATTTCTCCAAAAAAAGATATATCTGTCTATCTATATATATATATATATATATATATATATATATATATATATATATATATATATATATATATATATATATATATATCTTTCCTTATCTGTATTTCTTCATCCTGTTCCATAGTGTGACTGTCTTCCAGCAATTGTGGCGGAACAACAAGAAAAACCTTCTTCTTCTTCTAAGCCCTCTAAAGGCACCTCCAAATTCAAGAGGTGTAAAAAAAAAAAAAAAAAAATGAGGGCAAAATGCCCAACTCAGATGGGCATACCCTGTGTGTGTACTGCCTTGGGAAAATACACTTAGAGAACAACTGCGATTTGTCATGGGTTTTCAACCCGTACTTTGAATGAAAGAAAAACCAAGCTAATTTTGAAAGGGCTACTTAAGACTGGATTTGACGAGGCCATTTCTGAGTCTAGAACTGAAGCTAGTACTTCATCATCTTCTTCAAAGAAAAGGCCTTCCTTGGTTCCAAAGTCCTCGGAACTGTCAAGGAAAATAGCTAAACCTTCCTCAGTACCAAAGAGTTAATCGTCACCAGAGAATTTGACTGCATCGACTATTACTACTCCTACTAAACTGGCTTCGGAGCTGACAACTTCTTCTTTGGTACCTACTGATATATCAGTACCGAAGCAATTGGGGCTGCCTGTGCCTCCAAGAATGTCCTGTTCCCCATCTGTGGACCCATTTAAAGACGCTCCTTTTGTGGAAGTGAGACCCCCTAAATCTTCTTCCACTGCCATCTGTTCGATCTACTAAGAGCATCTCAGAGACAGACATCATGAGACTGGTGGATCAGCTACTGGTGGCATGGGGATTGTCCTGGGTTCCGAGCCACACTGGCCTTGGAACCCTTCATCCTATGACCCCTCCCCCCATACCCTCTTCTTCCAATTCTTGCTGAGCCTTTGGAGCCCTCGATCCCGGCTCAGACTGTCTCTGTTCCGGTAGCTTCTTCATCTCTGGTTCTGAGAACCGCGTTGAGCAGCTCCAAGCGTTCGGCACAGGAGACCTCCCAGAGTTGAGAATCTCTGGTTGGGTCCAAGATGCATGGTACCTTTCCAGTTCCTTCAGCACCATCTATGTCTCTCAGTGCCTCGGCCTTTGCAGCATCGACCAGAGGTGGTCTCCTCGGTGCAGGGTATGACTCTGGCTCTGAAGGAGTCTATTTTGGTTCCTTCCGGATTATGGTGAGGGCATTGTCTATTGGAGACTCTCAGTACATGTTATCCCTGTCGGGATGGATTTCGGTATCCCCTCAACCTGAGCTATCATCAATCTCATCCACAGGACAGAGGGCACAGAAATCTCAGGTAACACCTACCTTGGTAGTGTCTTCTTTGGATAGTTCCCTGGATCATCCCCGAGGAAGTCCCTGCAAAAAGAAAGTGCAAGAGGAAGCATCTAGACTCTCCGGAAAAGTCTTGCAGTGAAGATACTGATTTCGATGAAGGGGAAGGTTCCCTTAGCTCACCCCCAGATGAGGATTCCTTCGGGGACATCCTAGAAATTCTGAAATAGAAGGGTGGCTGATCCTCCTCCCAACCTTCCTCAGAGGAATCAGTATACCTGGAGGCTTTTCGTGCTCAACCCTCTACTTCTTGCATCTCTCCGCTCGCTGACGATTTCATTAAATTAATCGCTCAGCGGGCATGTAAGATGCCTGATACCATAGAGCCAATAACCTAAGAGACCTGATCGAGTATCATCAGCCTCTAAAGAGGAACCATATTGGGCCAAAGGTATTCCCATTGATGCCATGGTGGTTGCGGCACCCACCAAGAAGGTACTTGCCGAAAGAAGGCCTACTATCCATCCTCCTAACAAGGAGACTAGGACTTTAGACTCGGGAAATGCATTTATGCTTCAATGACCTTCGCTCTAAGGTCTTTGAATTATATGGTGCACTTTTCAAAACTACAGAGGGATCAAGGAGCTCTCGGATACCCTCGAAGGAGCAGTAGCTGAAGGGTTATGAAATAGTTACTTCTCAGCTTGCAACCCTAGAAGCAATTTCTAACTCGTCCATGAGGCTCATTGCCAATGCAACTGAAGGGATGACTAGGGCAGTAGATTCAGGCATAGCCATGAGAGGGCATTCCTGGATGCACTTGTGCGACTTTATGGAGCCATTTTAATCATCATTCATCAATGCACTATTTGACAGATCATCCCTTTTTGGTCCCAAGGTAAAGGATACTTAGCCAGATGTGAAAAGGATGGTAAGACCCTTTCTGCCATTGGCATATGTTTCTTCACTCTTCAGAGACTGTATTCCAGGAACCAGAGGAGTGGGAGACTATGGCTTAAAAAATCCAAAGGGCTTTAAAAGGATTCAGGAGGCGAGGACTTCACCCGGGGCAGAGGGAGAAGCAATGGAAGATGCCACCTTAGAGGCAGAAATGGACCGCAGAATCCGGGATCTAATGAGATATACTCTGTAGCTTCCTGTCCGCACCCCTGAGTGGGTGCCCGATTGCCCACCTCTGGAGGCAGTCTGGGGATGGATTTCTCTGCACCAATCTGCCTAGCAAATGTTAACAGACAAATGGGTGCAGGAAATTGTATCCAGAGCTTACGAAATTCCCCTATCACAACCTCCCAAACCCCAGGAAAAAACTTCCAGATGTGCCTCTCAGTCTCAGGGAAGCAGCAGTTCTAGAAATTCAGCGACTAATAAACAAAAGAGTCATCCAAAAAGTCCCACCAGACCAGAAAGTATCCAGATTTTTTTCAAGATTAAAGTTACAATGCAGCAGAGGCCTCTGCAAGGTCTGCTGTTTCTGCATCAGTACTACATAGATGTTCTTGGATACGCCTCCAACCCCTACCAGAGGATTTCAAGTCTAAAATCCTGGATGCCCCATTAGACCACAACCTCCTATTTGGAAAACAGTCTGCAGACCTTTACAAAAACCTGCAGGAAAAAAAGTAAAGAGCCTCAGGACATCCATCACTTGCTTGTGTCCCCTATCCCTAAGTACTACAAGAATTATCCTGCTACGACTACGTTTGTCAGGAGGCCCCTCCCTCTTCCAGGCATAGGAGAGGAACCAGGAGACAAACCTCCTCCAGACAACTTGCCTCACAACCTAGTCAAAGACAGCCTTCTGCTATTCTCACCGTGATAAGCACTTACCCCAGGGGTAAGAGTGCATTCTACCAGGGGCATGGCAACCTCCAAAGCCTTCCTCAAAGGCCTGGACATAGCCTCCATCCTAGAAGCAGCCACCTGGTCCACAATTCACACCTTCACCAAACACTACAAATTGGACTACGTATCCATAGCCCGGGCAGGATTTGCTAGAGCAATCCTGCAGGGTTTTGTGGAATCATCTACATCTACCTCCACCCTTCCCTCTAAGTGTGGTACTCTCCCACACTAAGAATACTGCAACATAAGAATAGAAGGACATAAAATAGTTGTGTAAAATCTTACCAGAACCGTAGATGTCCTTCTCTTCCATGTTGCAATATTCCTTCCCACCCACCTATCCCCCTTATGGATTACTGAGATATCCATAGGGCACTCTGAAGCTCTACCCTACATCAGGGGCAGACGAGCCAGCATATGACACTTTGCACCTCTGGCTGACATCTCTTGTTACTCTCTATGGGACTGTCCAACTGGGCATTTAAGTTCTGAGGTCTGTGCGTGCAAACGTCATATTTACAGTCCCTGGTTTATGGCCCTATGTGTGTGATGTCCCACGCACCTACAGCAGTCAGGCTTATGCTTTTGTATAGGAGCCAACGTTAGGGTCGCCTGAGGAAGGAAATCCCACATTAAGTATACTGCAACGTGGAAGAGAAGGGCATCTATGGTTAATGGTAAGATTTTACACAACTATTCTTTCTGCTCTTCTGAGGATCACAGTATCAATCCTCATATACCAGAAGGCAGCCTTTTATGTTTAATGTTTCCCTGCCCCTTTGCACTCGTTGAAATAAGATGTTTTCTGGCTTAAGGAATAACATCTTTTTTTTGTTTGCATAAGCTGTTATTTATTGTTTTTCTTCTTCTACATTATTCTTAAGGAGAACACTGTTGGATGCATGAACTGAACATTTAAAGCATTATCCAGTTTTAGATGCTACTGTATCACTTAAAATGTACCAAGGATCAGTAATCCTACAGAAGAATTGCATTTTAAAATAAAGATATCCATGATTTCTGGCCAAGACAGATTTGTTTCCACCCCTCTTTTCTGAGACTTTGCCCAAGTCCAAATGATGTAGTGAGTGCACATCCGTATAGAGAGTTTCATTCCTGTCTACCTCTCTGCTGTTTTCACTTTTGCCTCCTCTCTGCTGTTTTTGGGTGGTTGTACCACCTCCAATTAGTACTTCTTTACTAAGTTACTTAACAGTGGAAATATTTTAACAGTAATGGGGATGTACTGTAGTCCAATATTCCTATCTGCTCGCATTCCTAGCTTTGAATAGTCTTAAGACTGTTTAGATAAGTGTGTGGAATGAACAGTATTAATGTTATATCTGTCATACTGGACAATAATTTATATACGTCTCATGAATTGTTTAAAACTAACTTTTAATCACAGCTGAAACTTTTTGCTTTCTTGATAGGAGCATCTTTCTTTAAAGAAGTATATTGTAGATATTGTGACTGACTCCACTATCCTACCTGAGGCACCAAAGGACGAAGAAGAGAAACAGAAAGCTAGAAAAAAGGCAAAAAAACTGAGAACACGTATGAATGCAAGGTAGGTTTTTATACTCCAGTGTTGAGGTATAGTAGGCAGCTTCTTAAAGTGAGTAATACTTCTGCTATTTAACACTTCACCTATGTAGAAATTCTGGTGTATTGTACCCTGACTACCTACTTAGGAAAAATAGCTGCATCCTGAGTCTTTCGACAAAATGAATGTACAAACTCATAACGTAAACTCTATAGCAACAGCATTTGTTAGACTCCAGGTCTTAACCCAGATTTTCCAAGTTGCTTTAAACGCAGTGAATGTTATTTGATTAAAGTTTTATAAATGTATTGCCAGTAAGTGCTCAAGCTAGACTCAATCATTTGATACCTGTGAATTCTAACAATGCTACTTCGTTGTTCTAGATGTTACAGGAGTATAAAAATGTAAAGTATTATAATTTACGTAGATTATTTGCAAGCCGGGAAGTTAAGTGTTTCATTAAAATTGCTTACTTCTTGGATCGATGGTCTTGGTGGTATTTTAAAATTTTATTTTTTGCTTTTTTAAGTTGTATTTGAAGTATCTGAAGATAGCCTGCGAGCTCTACTACACAGAGATAATTTATCATTGGTAGATGTTCTTCGTGTTTCACTGTTGCAATCATTACATTTGGGTTATCTGCTTGCAGGTAGCCCTCAGTCGGCCTGATTAACAAAGTCTTGGGTCCTGCGTCGGTTGCTGTCCCTTCTTCCATGACATCAGGGGTATAAAACATGCAGCCGACGCCATTACATCAATCTTTCTTGCCGTGCGGTGCCCGAAGCAGAAGCAGTTCGCAAGTGCCGGTCAGCCGACTCCTGAAATTTTCGTTTTTGAGTTTCAGAATAGAAGTCTTCAACTAAAGCCAAGTACCCCATTGGGGAAACTTTTTCTTGCTCCTTACTGATGTCAGTAAAAGATAATAATTGCATTACTTGTGGAAAGCAAATACCTCATAAAGATTTCCATTCGTACTGTATTTTTTGCCTAGGCACTGACCACGACGTACCTTGCTGTCGGTTTTGTACTTTATTTATTCAGTGCACTATCCGTCATCAGTATATTCTCGCCTCTAAATATTTCGGTTCTCGGTTTAATTATCCAGAAATGTCGTTGATTAGCCATCCAACTACCGTGATTCTGAAAAAACGCAAAGATAAAAACAGAGACAGGCCGCCGAGGTCCATAACTGCCGACGACGCTTCTCCTAAGCCATTCGCCAGTTAGCCGGTACTCAGTGATGCGCTTTCGTAGCCCCTGATACCCGCTACTTCTGATTTTCAGGCCTCTACTGAGACCCATTCAGAGTCCGGTATGCCGCGAGATGCTTTAACTATGGAACCCGTGGATGTCTCTACCTTGGATGGGTCCGGAGCCGCTCTGCAGACACCGGCTTCTGAGGGTGTATTCAGGCCTACAGACTTGCATATTAAACCGATGCCTCCTTCTTTACTTAGGCCTAAATCTCGATCCATGTCTAAAAAAATGACGCCCAGGCCACATGCTCAGTCCTATATGCCTAAAAAACAAATGATAAGAATGGCTGAAGATCTAATAACTCTAATCAGGGGTAGCCAACCCCCCCCCCTTCTAAGAGGCTTATGACTGAAGTTGATTATGAATCTTCTGATCAACTCTAATCAGGGGTAGCCAACCCCCCCTTCTAAGAGGCCTAGGACTGAAGTTGATTATAAATCTTCTGATCAGGATTCTGTTTTTTCTGATGATCTGGATTTGCCGTTATCTACTTATGAAGAGTCTGATGCAGAGTACTCTATTCCCTCTGCTTCCCTTCTTGAGGATTTTTCTTTTGGGGAAAGCTTACATACTCTAAGGGAGCATTTCCACTGGGAAAGCCAGTATTTTTCTGATTCAAAAAAAGAGGCTTAGGGATTTCCTTCTCCTACCTCAGCATAGGCCTTTAGCTATTCCTCCTGTACTAGACATTGTTGATGATGCTTTTTCGGAATCTAATTTGGCCCCTGATTCCCTGCCTCCTGCTCCCAG
The DNA here is from genome assembly GCF_019279795.1 of Protopterus annectens. Lineage (NCBI taxonomy): Eukaryota > Metazoa > Chordata > Ceratodontiformes > Protopteridae > Protopterus > Protopterus annectens. Next base: position 887,443,456 of record NC_056739.1, read on the forward strand.
AAAACCTGACTGATACTACAGGGTCCCTGAGTCCTACAAGTTCCTTTCCAAAAATCCTATTGCAGATCCAGAGACTATTTCACAGGGGCCAAAGGGCATTAAGACTTCTACTGCTAAAAATCCTACCCCTTCTGATAGAGACTCCAGGGCGCTGGATAAGATAGGGTAAGAACGTTTACACTAATGCAACCTTGGCCATTAGGGCTTTAAACTGCCAGTTTCATATGTTAAAGTATTGGCAACATGTTATTGGACTGCTTAAACAGAAAATTATGTTGATTCCTGACTGTGTGGAAAATAAAGAATTACAGGATTTAATGCATTCTGCTGAACAAGTTGGAAAACATACTTTGCAATGTGGTTTTGATTCATCAGAGGCCTATTGCAGGGCTGCTGTTACAGGGTCTGTGCTCAGAAGGCATGCTTAGCTTAAGGAGCAATCTTTGCCTGATCATGTTAAAGCTAAATTGTTGGATGCTCCCTTAAATCAGGACCGCCTGTTTGGCAACAAGGCTGAGGAAGTTCTTAAAAAGATGAAAGATAAAGCTAAATCTATGCAAACTGTTAAAGATTTTTACAAGTTTAGCCTCCTAAATTTAGTAGGCATTGGCCCTCTAAGAATTGGTCCTTTCCAGCCCCTTCCAAGCCAAACCCAGACACAGCAAAAAATGCAGGTTTCAGTGCCAGGGGGCACACAACTAAGCAGTGGGGGGCCTCCACTTCCAAATCTGAGAATAAGACTCCCCCCTGTGGTAAACTGTCTCAATGACTTCCTTTTAAAATTTTCCAAGCACTTATCAACTGACTGCCCCTTTGGGGTGAAAGGTTACTCTTCATGCAAAGAATTGGGAACTCATTACCCAGGACAAATGGGTTTTAAATAGTGTCCCAGGGATACAGATTTCACTTCCACACGTTGCCAACACCAAGTGGGTAGCCAGACCTACCCCCAAATCAGTGGGCAGAGACCCGAAAACAAGTACTTTCTCTCTTAAGCATGGGGGCTATTCAACTGGTACCAGAAGAGGAAAAGGGACAAGGTTTCTACTCGAGACTTTTCCTGGTACCCAGAAAAGGCAATTCATGGCGTCCTATCGTGGACCTGTCTACTCTAAACACCTTTTCGGAGATTCTAAAATTCAAGATGCTGATTCTTCACCAATTACTTCCTATGCTAGGCAAAGATGCCTGGTTGGCAACACTGGATTTAAAAGAAGCATACGTGCACATCCCAATCAGGGAATCTTGCAGAAGATAACTGTGCTTCAAAGCAGGCTACCCACACTGTCAGTTCTCTGCACTGCCCTTTGGCTTATCTACTTCGCCCAGGGTATTCACAAAGTGCCTAGCTCCAGTTATTGCATTTTGCAGGCAAAGAAATATTCAAATATACCCATACCTGGACGATTGCCTAATTCAGGCAGAAAGCCAGAACATACTTTTGAAATATCTGGCCTTTGTAAAAAGGGTTCTAAATTGTCTGGGGTACACCATAAACAAAAAGAAATCACACCTGGTACCCTGTCAACAAATTATATTCCTGGGGGCAAGCTTGAATACAACTTGACAGATGGCTTACCTCACGCCAGAGAAATAAATTCATTTGACAACCCCTTTAACATGCAAAACCCCGTCTACCAATACTAGGGGGTTCATGGCTCGTTTTAATTAATAGCTATATTAAATTTTCTAAACCTATTGATTCTTTAAAAAAAGAAATAATTTCTTCAAGTCTAAGATTCCTTTGGGGAAAGGGTACCAAAACAAGGACTTTTACAACCCCCCAAAACCCCACACGATATAAGCTAGATGGGGCCCCGGGATGCACAGGAATGGACCCAAGAATGACTTACAGAAAGTTATGAAAATTTTGCACCTTAAGGGCCAATCGGAAAAATTTGGAAAGGACAAAACTTTATTGGTAAAAGCAGTTTATTCTCTACCCTTTGGATTGTGGAACCCCCCGCGTACCCAAGTTTTTGCCGTAATTCCAAATTAACTAAAAAAAAACTCAGCCCCCTTAACGCCGGATTTCAACTGTTCAAGGAATGGGACCCAAAATGTTTGCTTCCCAACTACCAAGGCAAATTTGCAAGGTCCCCAAAACTGGGAATAGCTTCCTTCAGGGAAAACCATGACCTT
>NC_056739.1:887453097-887519231 GCF_019279795.1 Protopterus annectens
CTGTCCACAGACAGCCCCCATATAAGTTGAGTAAGATCCATGATAAAGTAATGTTGTTGGTCTAATGTATGTTGGGCCAAGTCAAAATGACACCAATAGGGTCTATATCAATAACCCCTTCCAATACCTCAAAAATTAGTCAGAAGGTAACCCTCAATGTCAAGTTAAATAAGAGAATTAAATGAACCTGTCAGGGTATCAAAAGCAATGTTGGTGGGCACATATATATATATATATATATATATATATATATATATATATATATTTCCACACTTTCCAGATAAAAATGTGTCTATATGAAAAAATATATTTTGTTTCTTGCAGACCAAACCAATGTCACTCAGCTGTGCTCAGACTGCAGCAAACTTAAATGAGTACACTTGTATAGTTCACAAATGAGGGACAATAGTAGCCAGTGCTTCCAAGAGCAAATATAAATAAAGAAAAAAATGCTATATATGGAATCTTGTGTGTGCAAGGCTAGGAACACCTATATACAATATAAGAAGACCTTTTGGTAGTACAAACCAAAATTTGGGTGAACCAATATAGCCACTGCATACCCAGAAAAGAAACTTAGCTTCATGATATAGCAAAGGTTTTGCTTTCCAATATCCACACTGCTGCATCCCTTAGAAGTAACAAATTGACCTTTGTGATTCGTATGTGAAAGTCTGAATAACCCCCAGAGTTAATTGGAATGAGCTCTGCAAGAAAACCAAAAGGTTTTATATAAAAAAAAAATTATATATATAAAATGTAATGTGCCAGCCCGCATTCTTGATGAACCTTATTGGTCCCTAATTCAAAAAGATCTGTATATTAGTGAAGGCCTATCCTGAATATTAGATAGAATCAAAATTTAAACACTTCACCTTACAGTCCAAAACTGGTCTCATATGATGATAAAAAGAGGCAGATTTGGTCTAATGAGACAATATCAGATATAAACAAATACATATGCTACAGTCATATGAGCAGAAATGTTCAAATAGTAAGAAAGGACTGACAATGTCTAGCTGATAGATCTTTCCCACAATAATAACCCATATATCATGCAAAACACAAAGAATGTATACTTCTAGTATTCAAAAGTAATCAGTGTCCTGAGAAAGCAGTCAAAATTGCCAGGGTAGTAGAGAAAAATATACAAAGAACATCCATGAAATATAAAAATGTCCCTTCACATTCCCACGCTGTAAACCTTTAGGATGTAAGCCATCATCCCGCTCAGTCCTGAAGTTGTTGCTACATGCCGATATACAAACAGGTGTCAAAATCCTCAACAATTAGTTATCATGTTATAGATATAACAATTTAGATGCGTATGCCCCTCTTGTAATTATTCTCAATAAAAATAAAAAATGTACATGTCTAGGACAATGTCCCCTAAGCCAAAAACAAGAATGTTCCAAAAGAATGTCCCGGCCCAACAAATTCACAGGATCCTGTTGCAAGCACGTCGGTTGAAAGACCAAGTCTCAAAATATGGCAAAGCCCAAGTCTACTGTGGTGTAGATAGTAGTTATAAAATGAATAATAATGGCCATAAATGTAGAGCATAGGCGAGCATGCCACAATACTCCCCGCTTGTATTAGCTTGTAAATGGAAAACGAGAGTTCATAAATGCATATAGAATACAAAAACTGTCAGAAAAAAGTAGCGCTCTCACCCCAATGCCTCCTGACCGTATATATGTAAGTCCAGTAAATGCAAAGGCAAAGATGAGTTGTAAATCCGCCAAACAATAGGCAAGTTGACAAAATAGCGTTGGGTTAAAATACTGGACTGAACGCCTCCAGACCAGCTCGTAATACAAGTCCATACAGGAACAGTCCGACCAAAAGTTCCATTCTTGACTTCCGACCACAAAAACAATTGGATAAAGCAAAAAGCCAATGTAAAAGTAGATGAACAGGCTAATAATGACAGAAGGTATCCAAAACAGATGAAAGCACCATACACCATAGGCCAACACCAGGAAGTAAAGGCCGAATCGCAATGAAGAGCTCCTGGAAGTACACAAGTGCACGGCCCCAGAAAACACAAATGCAATCAATATTGTAATTTTAATACTAATACAAATAGTAGCTTGCCCAGTAGCAAGGCTATTAGGAGTGGCCCACACAATGGCACCAAATAAATATGCAAGTACTCTCAAAACTTAAATATCTCTATACAGATCATCCACAATAAAAGGTTTAAGGATATTTAATAATAAGTCATAAAAGAACACAACAGTATTAAATATATATTCACAGTGACATCAGAGTTCAAAACCCCAGGAAATATTTAAAATAACATTGCAGGACAGTCTCAAATAAAGAAAAATACCTAAACTAAGCTTCACTATATTCCTGACTGTATCTAAGAGAATTATACTGTACTCTAGTAACTTACTAATAGAGCAAGGCAGATGTGGTGAATGTTTTTTCTTGTTGTTGGTCAGGTCCAAGACAGAATAGAGAATGCTTCGTCTCGCTAAGAGACTTCTCAAAATAATGTCTCAAATATTACTTCTGGGATAGCTTGCAGAATGATATCATTTCTTGTCATCTGACTTCTGGTCCCCAGGCCAAAACCCACGTTGCTGAAGCTGGCAGTATTTAGCATCTACCAGTAAAAATATACAGACAAGGGCTTCTCCTCTGATCTCTGGCAGATGCTGGAAGTCATAAAACAATTGCATTGCTTTTATTCTTTCAAGACTAGTAATTAGTTCACCCTGAGGACAATACAGAAAGTTTCTTAGTACAGACATTGTGTCTCTTGCTGCACTGAAAACTTAAATATACCATCTTTTATGGTCTAGCCGTAAAATAATTTAATTCCAGTTATTTTTCTGAAGTTTGCTGCACTGAAGTTGATTTTCTGTATTTCAGTTTCCACTGTTAAAATATATACATTTAAACAGTTACAACAGTGCATGTACATTTCTGTCATTTCTCATCCCTTCCAGAAGGGCATACTGTGGTTACATTTCAAATAGCACTTTGCAAGTACCTTTTCAACACGCACGTCTGTACAAGCAGTTTGATATACATATGACATACAGTTTTAATATATTTGTAACACAAGCATCTTATATAAAGCATTTTGATATTCACCAATGATGTATAATTAATTTACAGAATACCAGCTAGCTGGACTGGCAGTATCTCCTTTTGTCACATACACACACACAAAAAAAACCCCACATATTTGTATCTGCAATGAGTTACTTATTTTTTATTACATTTAGTTTGTTTCTTGAGTATTTTTAATAAATAAAAAGTTTTGGAAAATATCAAATGAGTTCAGCTAGAGATGAAAGACACAGCTACATTTGCAGTTAGCCTGCCCGTTATCACTGTGTGCATATAAGCTACACGACTGAAGCATTTTCAAAAGAACTGTCATGTATAGCATGTTGGAATACTTTATCAGAATGGTTGCTTAGTCAGTATTAACATGGAATATAAATGGTCTTTCAGGTGCAGAAAAAAGGCAGAGTATTGAATTATATTAATAAATGTAAGATGAAAATGACAGTGTCGCAGGAATTGCATCTGGATAGAAATGAATGTGATTTTGACAAAAAAAAAATGATTCCAGGTTGGACATTAAACAGAATTCCTGAGAGAAAGGGGGAATAATTATATTGATTGTAAACCTTAGTAGTTGTAGAGAGGGTAGAAGGGTGACAGTGGTCAGTTTGTGGTAGAAAGGGGGTTATTGAAAGGGGGAGGAGGATTACACTGTCATGTATTTATACTCTACCTAAAAGTACTTTTATGTAGCTAAGGAGAATTTAGTGAGAAATAGCCTTCATCAAGGAATATTATTTACTGTTAGGGACTAGAACCTGATTTGCAGTCACGAGGAAATACAAGGGAGAGCTAGAAAGGAAAGTGCATCAAAAAAGAGTAGATTTCTGAAGAAATGTATGACGGTATTTGGTGTGGAAGAGTTGAATTCGGTAGCAGAATTCATATTTAATTTACATATTTTTCTCTGAGATACAGTAGCTGGATAGAAGTTATATTTTGTAGGATGTGTATTTAATTGAAAGCTTTTAGAACCCATCCAATTATTGCATCAGATCGTGCATCAGTAAAAATAAGATAAAGATACAGGGTAGTAATGTAAAAATGAGACCTTGATGAATGCCTTCATACTTTTCTGTTGTAAAGAAAGAAGTTTGGGGAATGGGAGAAGGAGGAGAATTGGCATAATGAGTAAGATATTAACCTTACAGACACAAGGGTACTGTGTTTGATTCTGACCTCTGATTGTTGGCTAGGCTTGCAATAGTGTGCTGATATATGGCTTAGTAATTACCTCACCTCATGTAGTGGGTAATTTTTGAGATTTATTAGGGAAAATAGAAAGTATTTCAGAATGGAAAGGTAGTGAGTGGGATACAATGAAAATTTACTTTAAAACCACAGTAGAAACATAGAGAGAGAGATTTGGGAAAGAAGTAATGTGAGCTGTTTAGAGGGGATTGAAAAAGGATGAAACATTACAAAAGTAGGATTGTCAGTCTAAGAAGAGGAGCAACTGTAGAATGGTAAAGAAAAAAAGTTGTCAAGGGTGTATTTTTTGCTTTGGAGTGCAAATCCTTCTAGTACAGTGACTTAGACAACAGAACTAGAAAGAGTTGCAGCCAAAACTTAAGTAGCCTCTGATAAGTAAAATAACCATGCATCCTATAGAGGTGTTGGAGATCTTTTGGGAATTTTATGAAAATTTATATAGGGCTGAGTAATTGGGACCAAGAAAAGGCACAAATGGAAATATTTATGCCATATTTAGTTATGTCAAGGTTGGAGGAAGATGAGGCTTAACAACAGTTAATATCTAAGATAGGAAGAGAGTGACTAACAAAAATAGTGATCAGCCAATCAACCAGGAGCTCTCCAAGAATGGATTTATACTGCTGTGGGAATGTGGAAGCAAGACAGGAAGAAAGTGCCAAAGATGTGTAAGATTTTACTAAGCAATATTTTAATAATGGGGTTACCAGCATCTTGGAAGAAAGCAGCAGTGGAGGTATTATTGAAATAGTGTGAAGGTGCTGCAGATCAGTCTTCATGTATGCCCATTAAGGTTTTAAACCACAATTTTAAATTATCTTTATTAGCTAAACAAAATTGCAGAGATGGATGTGGATCATAAGTTCATAGGTGTTTACTAGGCTAATGACCAAAAGGGCCTTTTTAAGCCTAGCCATGCATTCCAAATCTGACACGTTCTGATACCCTTGATAAGTGTAAGCATGGGTCTAGAAGATGAACCATTTACAAGTTACCTGTGTCCATTAGAGACATAGGTGCAACCCCAGGGATGAATTTTTGGTTTCCCATCCAGTTGTCGAAGCTGCACTTGAATTGGGTTAGGGGTGAACTCTGTTTCACATAGATGGGAAGCCTGTTCCATAGACGAAGTAGTCTCTGGAATACATACCTCTCTCTCCAGCAGGTCCTTTTTGTATCATAGGCAAGGTTTAAGTCTTTAGAATGGGTAATTCTGTTGCTGTTTGTTTTGTGGATATGCAGGAGGTCCATCCGAGTAGGGTCTAACAATGCCTTGTATGCTAGGCATAGATCTCCCCTCAAAAGCAAGGGCCTTGATGCGGTCTGCATAGGTATATTACTTACGCCTTGTATTCTTTTTGTAAGGAAGCTCTGTTGACTTTTCAGTTGTTGGATATGCCTGGTTAGGTACATACCAAAGGGGGCATTGTACTCGATAGGTCTGATGAATGTGGAATGTAATGTAACAATGACTTCCTTAGACTTAGATGCCATACCTTTGTTTATAAGTTGCGCAACATCGAATGATTTCCTTACTACTGTAGACATGTGATGATCAAAGGCTAGATTACTATCAGTGTGTGTCCTTAAGTCCCTGACTACTGGGTCAACTTTAAGGGGTGTGTTGTCAATATGATAGTTACCAGGGATGGATGACTTTCCAGAGGATGCTATTATGCATTTCTTGGCATTTAGTTTTATTCCATGGCTCTGACACCAGTTTTTTTTCTGTGTCAGCCCCTCATGAAGAACATTTTTGTCAGTATGAGATTCAATGACAGTTCCTAATTTGAAATCATCTGCAGATTTAGTCAGCCAGATACCACTGATATTGGCCTTGACTTCTGAGAAGTAAATGCCAAAAAGGAGCGATCCAAGGACAGGGACTCCACTTGCGACTACCCTCTTTGTTGAGGTGGACTCCCCAGTTCTAACTTCCTGGGTCCTGTGTGTGAGCAAGTTGGCTGTCCACTGGGTGACATACAGGTTTATATACCTAACCTCTTGAGTTTGTCAACAATGCCCGAGTGGGGTATTGTGTCATATGCCTTGACCAGGTCAAGGTAGGCAGTGTGAACGATTTTGCCCTCATCCATTGCTTTGGTGACCTTAAAGAAGTTCACCAGGTTGAGTAGGCATGATCTGCCCTTGATGAAACCTAACTGGGTTGGGTCCAGTGTCTGGATGTTTACTATATCCCTACTGATCATCTCCATAAAGATTCTTTCCATGGCTTTACATATAAGTTTTTATTATTTTTAATTTTTTATTTTACATTTGTTAACCGGGCTAGTCTGGCTGGATACATTGTCCATTTTTCAGCAGGGCCAGGGAGAAAAAGCTCCATTATCAGACTAGTAAGAATAAAGAAAGAACCAATCAAATCAACAATCAAAAATCAACCAATCATACAAAAAAATAAACATACAAAAGAAAACAACACAAAGTTTTTAAAAGGGAGTGAAATGCAATTATTATTATAACAAGAAAAACACAGGAGAGGCAACATTATTTAGTAGTAATTATGTTATAATAAGACTTATCAGAAGAGAGAAGTTATAATAGAGAAGAGTGAGACTTATGGGTCTTTAGTTTCTAGGGTCTGTAGATGGCCTACCTTTGTACAGAGGGATGACTGTTGCCTTTTTCCATTCATGAAGCCTGTTTGGAGGCTATAGTTGTAGTAGTTCCAAAAGATCCCTTGTCTAGTTCTTTTATCATAATCAGTATTTCAGATACAGTTGGTTTAGACTTTGATTTCTATTTTCTAGTAATTGCTTTTTTAGCAGCCAACAGAAATAAACTTAATAAGGCCTTACTATGTCTAGGCAATTCAGAATGTGTCCTGTATTAAAAAAATCATCTTAGTTACAGCCATTTGCTCTCCCCAGTACTCTGTATGGAATTTTTAAAACCTGCTAACTCATTACACTCCGAAAACATATGTTCCAATTACCTCTTTCTTTGCCATCACACCTCCAATATTTTCTATGTATTCCTTTGTTTGCTTAGTTCTTAGAATACTTTCTGCTGCTTTATGAATATAATTTTCTGTATGGTGGTGGTGGTTCTCCTTAGGGATCTGCATTAAAAATCCCACACTTTCTCTTGACCACCTCTGGCTTTATCACCATCCCTTTCTATTTTGAATTGTAACCTTCTGCTTGTGTTATGTTTATGAGCCTTAAATTTGTAGCTTTAAAATATCCCTTCAAGTCAGGTAAACCTAAACTTCCTTGTTTTATTGAAGGATCAACTTTTGCCACTTAACTCTTGCCCTCTTTCCCTCTTAGAAAAATTTATTCACCCTTTTTTTTTTAATTATTGGCCACAAGTTCTCTTCTAGTTCATAAAATTATTCCTGACCCATATATAAAACTATATAGGCTAAAAAGATTTACACTGCTTGAATCTTATTATCCATAGCCATAAACAAGAGCTTCCAGTTTCTCAGTTTTTGTATTATCTTTTTAGGCCATTCCCCCATATCTTTAGGTGCCATAACAGAAGTGTTTTTAATCCATACTCCTAAATACTATTTATTGAGTCTCCATCAATATAGGTATTACTGAACACATTTGTGTGTGGGTACATCATTTATGGATTTAGTTCTTGTTTTATCTTCAGTAATTTGATATGCTGGAAAGACTTGAGACTGGCTCAAAACGTTCCATGACACTGAGATGTCCTTTTCTGGATTTATCAGGTACAAAAAATTCATTTGCTAATAAAACCAACTTTTCTTGATTACCATACCAATTATATCATTGCATTTCTGAGTTCCTTATTTTCTTTACCAATGCTTATAAATATAAAGCAAATAACAAAGAGGAAAGACAACACCCCTGTCTGGTTCCTCTGTTCAAACACAACTTTTCAGAGAATAACCCTCCCACTTAAATTTTTACCTCTGATACAAATAACCTCCTAATTAACCTTATTATTATATCAGGGAATGCTAATGCTTCCATTGCCCTGCTTATGAAATCCCAGCTTACTCTATCAAATGCTTTCTCTGTAGCAGGACACAACAGTATTTTCTTGCATTCTGCTTCCCTCTGGATCATCATTGTTCTGTTAATATTGTTGAATATTTGCCTTCCCCCAAACCACGTTGATATATCACTTTTGACAGCACCTTTGCTATTCTTTTAGCTAGTAAAGACAAAATCACTTTATAATCATGGTATAAAATTGAAATGATTGTGTATAAAGTGGTGTCTTATGAGTCTTTACTGTTCTTAGGTAACACAGCCCACTACAGCTTTCTTCCTCTACGTTGGTGCTGCTTCTCCTTTTAAAATACTGTTAAACAAAATTTTCCAGATCTTTATCACTTCCTTCCTAAATTCCAACCTTCTACAAGAATACCATCTGTTCCTGGAGATTTTCTTGAAGATTGAATATGTGTCATCATTTTTTATGTCATCTCCTTTTTTAACTGATATTTGTTGTTGTTTATTTCCACATTTCTCTGCTTTATACAGCTCCTGCATGTTACCCAGATACTCCCTTACTTTCTCTTTAGTACTCTGCATCCTGTTTTTCTGGGAAATTTGCCTTATTCTGCAATGTTTTAACTATGTCTAAGTAATTCCTGTTGGTTCTTAACCATATCTATTTCTCTCATTCCTACCGTATTTTTAAACTCCATTTGCATTTTATCCCACTCACGTGCTATACCTTCTGAAGATATTTATATCTTCTCTACTAACTCTCAAATAATTTCCACTACCTATTCTTTAAATTCCTCTCTTTTTAACATTTAGGTGGGACAACACCAGTGCCTCTTTCTTCATTACCCTGTATTTTTAACTTTATTTTTATTTGTGCATGACTTGTAATAGTTATGGGATGTGTGTGTCAAAGCTTTCAATTAAATTCACATGGTCAAGTGAAATATAATTTCTGCCCCACCTAGTTATTTTACCTTGTGGAATAATATGCAAATTCTGTCCAAGTTTCCTACTACGGATTTCATGTTTTCCATACTGAATATCTTCATAAAATTACCCAGAAATGTACCCTCTTTTGTTGCATTTTTCCCTTCTAGGTCCCCCTGCTATATCTTCACTATTCACACAAAGAAAGGAAATAAAAGTAATGCAAAAAAAAAACTTTTGATAGTAATGAATGTACTTTAATTAAAAAAAAAAAAAAACATAAAACCACTAACACTGAATAAGCACTTTCATCTCAAAAAATCTCTATATATTGCAGACTTCTTCAAATTCTAATAATTTACATTTCTGTGTTAACTTTATACTAACTAATGCTTGGTCACATGACCAAATTTATTTTTTTAACTTCCTCAAATAACATGAAAAATTTACCATAAAGCCCTTTGTTCTTACAAGCATCTAGCTTAATTTGCCAAACATATTCCAAATCTAAAGATTTTTTACTGCCACCTTTAATATTATGAGAAGAAAGTGCTTATTCAGTGTTAGGGTTTTTATGTTTTTTTTTAATTAAAGTATTTTCATTAGTTTCAGAAGCTTTTGTGCATCCTTTTATTTCCTTTCTTTTCATGAATTTTTGCAGTTGTAAGAAATAATAACAATCATGGCTTGTTTATTGTTTTTTTAAATATCTTTAATATTGCAAATCAAGTTCCAGTCCTCACCTGCAAGTAATATATCCCACTGAAAGCTATTTTTTTTCCTCCCAAAAATTTCTTAAGCTTCATAATAGCAGGTTTTGTGGAATCTAAGTACTGGCCAACTTAAAGCTCCTCACTTACCAATAGCCCCTTACTACCACAAATCTATCATTATTGTTTTTTCCGTTTTCTATCACTATTGAAGCCCCTCTTGTAATTAGTGTAACTGCACCCCTTTTCATTTGCTTCTGCTATTCTGCTGAATATCCATTCTGAAATATTTTCTTTGTCATATTCACATCATCGTTTCTTTCCAAATGTGTCTTCTGCAGCATTGCTGTTTGTAGTCTGCATTCTTTTTAATGTAATTCAGTACTCTTTCCTTTTTGTCTGTATTTATAAAGCTATTCACATTTCAAGATAATATGGGTAATGTGGCCATTATGATAAAAAGCTATTGCCCCCACCTTTTATACATGACATTTTTCGAATATGTATTTCCAACTTTTGTGTTACATGCTCACACTCATTTTTGGCAGGCTGATCTTCTGCACATTCATTTCTTCTCATCTCTCCTTGAAACTGTCGCATTTTCAAGCCTTTTTTATTTTAATGAATACCCTCAAACAAACAAAAAAGCTAAATACATTTCAGAACACCCACATCTACTATTAATTTAGAACAAACACACAAAATGATGTATATATATATATATATATATATATATATATATATATATATATATATATATAAATATATATATATATATATATATATACAAAAAATTAAGTTTAACCCTCCAGACAGGAACAATTGCCTTAAGTCGACAACTACACCCACAGGCATTCCCTACCTTGGAATTGAGATTACCTGTGCTAAAGTGCATGCTACAGCCTGTGTTCCCACTTACACTGAGTGCTGTCTGTTCTTTTCTTATCTCTGCTCCCTCACAGATGTGAAAAAAGCTTGTATGCTTTCAGAAACATTACCTTTTAGTACTAAGAAAAAGTGCACTGGCTATCTTTAAATTAAACTAAATTGTACACTGTTTTATAAAATGCATTTAAGTATTAGGACTTTTAGGGAAGTTGTTATTTATGTCCCATAATTTCAAACTTTATTTTTCATTGAACTGCTTGCCATTGTACTTTTAAATTTTGCATTTCCCTCAGCCAAGGCTTCTCAGAACTCTCGAGATTATTTGCTTTCACCTGCAGGTAGCTCACCTTCATGTAAGAGTAGTCAGCGGACTTCCTGATTTGCTTAAAAGAGCAAGGTAATATCTTAGCAGATGTAAGAAACTTAGCATTTGATGGCTTTCATTACTTTGTCTTTTTTAAGCCTACTTGTCTACAAAAAAGGACACTTGGTTATAATTTAAGCCAGTGGCATTAATGTAGACATTCACCCTTGCAAAAATATGAGAAAATATCTTAGTTCTGCATATAATCAGTGCAATTTTACACCCTACACCCACCCCAGCACCCCGAGATCACAGCATGTTGACATTACATTTGCTTTTACCCACCCTTTCTTCTCTTGTTATACTGTGCATGGAACTTTCTCTCCCCCATGTACTACTGGATATCCTTCCATATCTCTATTGCAGTATTCTTTACTAAAGGGATCCCCTGCCAAGGGTAGTCCCAACATCCATCTGGGTATACCAAAGTCTTAGATTTTATAGACATTGCACATCACGCTTATGTTCCCTACTCCAGGTGTAGGGCATGAAGGTGATGTACAGACTTATATAACTCAGAATTTTGAAACCAGTCCAAACACCATCATTAATCATCTGTGTGAACGCTCCTCCTCCTGTGCTTGTTACCGAGTCATGTTTCAGATAAGTACCCCATTAGGGTTTCTTCTTATCTAGTTTTACTTTTTTTTTTAGTTTAAGGGTCATCCAGAAAGGGAAAATGTTAGTGTGGGAGGCAGATTCCCCATAAAGATCATCACGAGCAGTGTCTCTCTTGTTTAGGTGCTCCTCTCAACCATAGTCAGTATTCTGTCTGCCAAGTGTTTGTCCATAAGACTGTACATCGCCATCTCTCCTCCTTGTTGATTTACGTGGAGAACCTATGTTTTATTATGTTGGCAGAAGGTACTATGGCAGAATCTTCCTGTCCTGAAGGTCAGCCACCTGCCAAAAAAAAGGCCAAAGGACTCTGGTATGATTCGGCTGCTGTCCTGCCTCCCCCAGATGTCTGTCTGTTGAGGCTGGTGAAAGCCCAAAGGTTTGCATGGTGGTGGTTTCAGATTCTTTTGCCACCAATCCTGTCAGTGGCCGGCATGTATCGACTTCTCACCTGTCCTAGGAGGCGCTGCAAATGTCCACTCTGTATGTTGAGGGGGAACCTTGGCTGATTATTTCTGTGGGGCCATGGAGGATACTGCAAATCCTATTTTAAAAGGAGATATTCTACTACATTGGTTGAGTGCTGGCAAGGGTTTGACTCTCCTAGGATTTTTATGGCAGATTTTCCTCAAAAGAAGGAAAAACATAAGCATATTTTCCCTGGTTGCTAAAGATCTCCATTGTGAATGGCCTGTTTTTTACCCAGGGGTTGTTTAATACCTTAATGGCCATAAAGCCTTCCCAAGGTGTTTTTGTGCCTGCTCCTTCTTGGTTATTTACTCCCCATAAGATGCCCAGAGAGCAGAACTCCTCTGAAGAGGATTTGGATTCCAAGGAAGAGTCTTTGACATATTCCTCTCAAATCCCTTCTCCCTTGGATTATAGATCTGAGAAGGAAGATTATGTTAGTCCAGACTCTCCTTTGAAAGAACTCTTCTTTGGGGACAGTATTTCTCATGATGGAATTTGTCAAATGAGATTGTTTACTGGTTTCTGACATTCAAGATAGATGTTATGAATTCCTCCAGATTGAATCTCCTAAGCCCTCTGCTGTAGCTCCTATCTTAGCTGCCCTTCTAGATACCTTTTCAGTAGTCTCTCTGGCCCCTGATTCTCAACCTCCAGCCCCTAAGAAACCTGATAAATTTTACAGTGTTCCTAATAATTGTAAGTTCCTATAAAAATGTCCTTCTGCTGATTCTTCGGTAGTGTCTGTCTCTTCTGGCAAACCTTCTAAACTTTTGCCATCTACTAAACTACTCCTTTCAGACAAGGACAGCAGAGCTGTGGAACATTTAGTAGAAAAGGTATATACTGCAGCTGCCTTGGCTTTTAATTATCAGACTCATATGATCGGGTATGTTTTATCCCTTCTTTCTCAAGCTTCTCAGACAATCTCTGACCTCCCTGACTAAGAAGGGAAGGTCCTGGCACTTTCTTTACTGGCTTCTACATCAAAAGTAGCACACCACTCTATTAAATTTAGTTATGATGCAAATTATGTTTCCTCTAGGGCTGTTAACTTTAGTTCTTTTTTGAGATGTTATTCCTGGCTTCATCTCTAGCCTTTACCTAATGATATTAAGGCTAAATTGTTGGATAATTCTCTTGATAATAAGAATTTTTGGTTCTGCTACCTCTGAGCTTTATAAGTCTCTTCAGGGTAAAGGCAAGGCCTTGCAGGATTTGAAACACAGTTTTTGTGTGTTTTACCCCTAAGTTCAGAGGAATTATGCATGTAAATCTGCTTTTGTCTGCAGACAGCCTCACCCTCCTCCTAAAGATAAGAAGAGTTCTAGGTGTGTACCTCCTGCCAAGTCTACCCATAGTCCTACTTCTCAGAAGCCTCCTTTTTAAGACAAAGCAGGTTCTATCTGGCAGTTTGTTTCCCCTCTCCCTGGGTCAAGTTCCCCTCTTCCTTCATCTTTCGCTGTCTATTCCTAATTGGTTAAGGGTCACTCAGGACACTTGGGTTCTGTCCATCATCTGCCAGGGATACTTCATGGTGTGGAAATCCCCTCCTCCTTTTCTGGGCATCTTTCAATCTCCTCAGGAACAGCTCCCTTTATTTCTAGGTCCACTACAGGGCCTTTTGGCCCAGGACCCCATCCAAGTCATGCACCCTGCCCAAGAAGACAAAGGGTATTATTCCCGGATGTTTCTTGGAGACCCATTCTGGACATTTCTCAGCTCAACATCTTAGTAAAGGTCCCTTCCTTTTGAATTCTGTCACTTCAAACCCTGTTCCCACTTCTTCTTCCCCAAGATTTATTAGTATCCCTGGATCACGGATGTCTATTTTCACATCCCCATTCATCCCATTTTCAAGAAGCTTTTATGTTTTTATGTTTCTTTCTTGCATTTTCAGTTATCTGCTTTGGCCTTTTTTTGCCCCAAGGGTATTCATCAAATGCTTTGCTGCTGTCATTGTCTTTTGAAGGATGAGATGAGTTCAGGTCTTTCCTTATGTGGATTACCTGTTCATTCAGGATTCACCCCTGAGGCTTTGCTTCACCATCTCCAGTTTACAGTTAGTTTCTTATAATGCTTGGGGTTTCCCATAAACTTTCAGAAGTCAGTCCTGGTTCCTTCTCAGGATCATGTGTTTCTCACTTGCAGGAGCCAGACAATTCCCATACTGGCATCTATGCCTTCACCCAAGGCTCTCTCTCTAATCATCTTTTTCAACCCCTTCTTCCTCTGGCTTTGCTGCCTGTAGCCAGACTCTATATGAGAAAGCTACAGTGGTTTCTAAAGTCAGTCTGGCTTCAACACTGTCATCCACTGGATTTTTTGGTTGCTTTCCTTCCATCCTCAAACCTGAACTTCAGTGTTGGGTTCATCAGCTTTCTGTCAACCCAGGATGCCCATTTCAAACCCCAGTCCCCTCTCAGGAACTTTTTTTCGGATGCTTCAGACAGGGTGTGGGGAGCTTCCTTCAGTCCCCAGTGTCTGCCTCCTTATCAGCAGTCAGATCACATCAACATAAAGGAGATGAGAGCTCTCATTTTAGCTCTTCAGACTTTCCATTACCTTTTCTTCCAGGGCCTTAAAAGTCTTCACAAAAGATACTTAAGTGATGTGGTATATCAAAGCAAAAACTCTAGTAGGCAGCAAATCGAACCTCAACAAGCAAAAATCAGTCCAATAAAAGGAAAAGCTAGTAGTCTGACCGTAAACACTGTAAGTTTGTTTTGCAAAGATTTTTTTAAACAAAAAAGAGGGGGTGATCTTGTAAATGATATTGACATGGCTGAATATAAATGGATAAATTTCTTTAGAGCTGGCAAGTTTCCAGGTCTAAATAGTAAGAATAGCATAAAACCATTATTTAACAAGCATAGCTATGTATGAAATGGAATTTCCTTATAGGTCTTCTATATGTTTTACATGCTCTTTTATACGTTTTTTTAAATTCCATATTTTTATATGCTTTGTATGTGTTCCGGGTTCTATGTTTTGATATAATCCTCTTGGATATCTGTAAGAGACACTGGTATATCAACAAGCAAGGAGAGACATGGTCCTTCCTTCTTTGCAGAGTGATTCTTCAGGTCTGGGATCTTGCTGTAAAGTATTATGTTCCTTCAGAGCAAAATATAGTGGAAGACTCTCTAAGCAGGTCGAGTACACAGACTCACAGATGGATGTTTCACAGAGATGTATTTCTGGACATTGTTCATCGGTGGGGCACTCCACAGATAGATCTTTTTGCCTCCCCTTTGAACAGACAGCTTCTTCTTTTCTGCACAAGAGTCCTCTGGCTTGGAAGGAGGATGTCCTGTCTTTTCTTTGGAAGATGATGTTTCTCTATGGCTTCAGTCCCCTTCTTCTGATGTTGAGGGTCCCGTTCAAGATAAAACAAGACTTCCCCAAAATTTTGCTGGTGACGCCCTTTTGGCTCAGACAATATTGTTTTCCCGTTGATCATTTAGGCAGGGGCGATCACCACAAGTTACCTCACAGGGTGGACCTTCTCACATAAGACAGGGTGTCCCTGATCTATCTCCACTTGTCCAGTCTTCAACTGACAGTGTGGGTGATAGGGTTTTGATCCCTTTTAAGCACCTTTTTTTCTGAGTATGTGCTTAGGGTTCTGCAGGAGGCCAATAAATCCAATACCAGGAAATCATACTTGTCCAAATGGAAGAGATTTTCTGTCTGGTGCTTTTCTCGTAACCAGGATCCATTTTCAGTGGGGGGGGTCCCTCTGGTTCTGTCTTTGTGTGAATTGCTCATGCTGGGTTAGCATATTCTTCTGTTAAAGCTCACGTATTTCTGCTTGCCTGCCATTGACGAACACTCTTGCCTCTATGTTTATGGTCGAACAATTTCCTAAAGGTGTTCTTCATATTAGGCTTCCCGGAAAGTATGTTCCATCTTCCTGGGACCTGAATTTTGTTCTTGAAAATTTGACACCAGCTCCTTTTGAGCCTGTAGCTTCAACTTCCTTGCAACATTGTATTTGGAAGAATGTTTTTCTTTTGGCGCTTACTTCAGCTAAGAGAGTCCAACCCATTATGGCTGTACTTCCTTTCTTAGTTTTGCATAAGGACAAGGTGTATTTTTATACTAATCCTTCTTTTATGCCAAAGGTGGTTAATGAGTTGTTTCTTAATCAGTCTGTTAATTTTCCCTGCTTTTTTCCTTCTCCACAGTCTGCTAGTGAGAAGGTTCTTTGCACTTTGGATTTTCATAAACAGCTCAGATATTATTTGGATAAGACTAAGGTCATTCACCAGTCTGAGCAACTTTGTTTCTTTTCATCCCAGGCTGTTTCTAAGCAAACCATTTCCTCCTGAATCTATACGGCTATTTCTTTTTGTTACTCCTTTCAAGGAAAATGTATTTTTACCTCTGTAAAGGCTCATTTTTACAAGAGCTGTTGTGTCCTTTCGTGCTTTTTTCAACGGTTTGGATATCAGTTCTTTCCTTGAGGCTGGTACTTAGACTCCTGTCAGTACCTTCACTAAGCATTACAAATTGGATGTTGTTTCCAGAACAAGAGCTTGCTTTATCAGAGCTGTCCTGCATGGGTTTCTAGAGGGCTCCTCTGTGCCTTCCTCCTCCCCCCAAGTTTCATCTTTAGCGTGTGTACTTTCCCTTTTGTAAAGAATACTACAACAGTGATATGGAAGGGCATAGTACAGTTGTGTAAAATCTTACCATAACAGTGGATGTCCTTCTCTTATCAGTTGCAGTATTCACTCCCTCCCTCCTCCCCTTTCTGCTCTGCTGTTTTCCTTCTGTCTTCCTGGACTGCAATTCTTTTCTTTTTTCTCTTTCGTGAGGCACATGCTCCTCCTAGTTCGTAGGAGTAATTGTTCCTCCTGGAGCTTTTCAGTCCTGATGCAAGTACATTCGTACGTCACCGTTATGCCCTACATCTTGAGTGGGGGAGCATAAATGTGACATTTGATGTCTGTAAAATCTAAGGCATTAGTATACTGGCCTGACATTGGGGCTACCTGTGGTAGGGGATCCCTTTTTTGTAAAGAATACTGCAACAGTAAAGGGAAGGACATCTTCTGTTATGGTAAGATTTTACCCAACTGTCCTTTACAGATAAACAAAAAAAAAATTGCTAAGTGTTGTCATGGCTTTCAAAGCTGTAAAGCACTTAGGGGACAGTCAGAAAGGCTGTGTAAAGCTTTCCATTAGGTTTAGACATGCCTTTAATGGCTCTGAACAGTCCATATTTTCTCAGAATGTCCAGATTTTTGCCTAATTTATTTGGTTTGCTTCTCATACAGTCTGTGGTTGCCAAATCTTGGAGTATTGCAGTCACTGAATAGTTGCATACATTTCAGTTTCAGAGTTCATACATTAAAAAAGAAACACTTTCGGTGAACACATCCTAGCTGCTTTCTAAGTTTGTAAAAGAAAGGAACAAGTTATTCCTTTGGACAACAGTGCTGCTGCTGCTGAATTTATTGGTCATACTGGCAGATTTGACTGCTTAGTGCTAGACCTTACCTTAACAGCTTCACTAGTTTATCTTTTTCCTAATTTTACAGCGTACTCACCGTGCTCCATACACTACATGTAGTTTATATCCTAAAATGTTTTATACATATACCAGTGAGAACAAATTTTGTGTACTTTGCTACTTTTCCCTCTTTTAGTGTCTTTTTAATCGTTAATGACATAAAGTATGTATATGCATTACAGTTTACCCACAAGTTTAACAAAGTCAACAAAAGTCCAGTCTTTTTTCAATTACATTTTCTTGCAAAGCCATTTTTCAGAAATGTGATTGATGCTCTATAGTCTCACATTTATTCACTAATTTCAGTGTTGCTGGTCTTCTTCCTGTTCATCTCAGTCTTCCAATACCAGACTCTGGCTCAAGTACAAGGTACTCCTGATTCTTCTAGTCAACTCTTGTGTTTTTTTTCTATATCTTAAGCAGTTTCCTTTTGAATATTAATGACGATTTCACTGGCAAAGTCTTTGTATAAGCTTTATTGTCAGAAGAATGGGAAGCAGAGTCTCCTTATGTTTGCTGATGCACTTTTTTTGAATAAACTTTATTTTATCCTTAGCTTGTTCTGCATCCAAAAATGTCCTCAATCCTTCAGGAAAAATATTCTGAAGACAGCTGGATGAATTAGTTTGAATCTCACACCTGCCTCTCAACATTCTCCGATTGCAGGGATAAATGTGCTTCTCTTCTGCTTGGTGTTCAGTGAATAATCATTTTCCACAAACACTGTACTGTCTCCAATTTTTAATACTTTTCCCTTCTGGCAAAAATTTTTGTTATTCTGAACTCTTTCTGTTGATATGATTGCCTCTTTACTAATACAGGTCTTGGCTGCTTTGTCATAGCCAGGTTTGGAGCATACACTTGCTATGCCCTTTCAGTTAACAAATTCTGCTTTGGAATACCAGTATACTTGCTAATTTGTTCTTTCATAACATTTATAGTCTCTTCCTTCCAGTTTCTATAACACAGCAGAAAACTTCAGATGTTCTGTAGTCCTATCTTGCCTTCATTCTTACACTTGGGTCCAGAGCTGAACCTCGGCTCCGACTTGGCAGATGTTCTTCATCTCACATTGCTGCAGTCCTTACTTATGGGTAGTCCATACCAAAGTATTAGGCTGCTAGATCTGACATCAGTCATATCCTCAGTCTTTTGCCGCATGGTCCGATGCAGAAGCAGCGTGAAATTTTTCATTTGGAGTTTCAGACCGATACCAAGTTGGGCTAAGTACCCGTTGGGGAATATTTTTGTTTTTCTTGCCTCAGTTACTTACCGGATGTCAGAAAAAGTGAATAATTGTATTTCTTGTGGGAAACAGATACGGATTACCACTGCTTTGTATTCCTTGTTTGGGACTTAATATAAAACGGAGGTTAGATTGCGCTAGGTTAGTCTTTGGCAAGAGGTGTAATTATAATATGCCGCCGGATGTTCCGGCCTGCTTCTACTAAGAAGCGCAAAGACAAATCTTTAAAGCCTAGGCAGGATGATTGACCTTTAGAAGCTACAGCTGAACAGGTGGATCCGGCTGAAGTTTCTGTTGAGTCCCAGAAACTTTGATTTTACAGGATGTGGCCTCTCAGGAGGCAGGTCAGGCTGAAGGGGCCTCTCAGGTTACTATTCTCCCTTCTATGCCTAAGGTGGTTAGGCCTTCTGCTACTGTTTCTAAGGCTCCTTCTAAGGGCAGGTCTGTCTTGCCTTCCTCTGGTGTCAGTTCTGGTTCTTCAGGGTCTGTGCCTAAAAAGCACATGCTTAAAATGGCAGAGGATTTGATTACTTTAATTAGAGGTTCTATGCCCCCTCCTGATAAGAGGCCCAGGATGGAGCCAGAGTTGGAAAGTTTGGAGCAGGCCTCAGATGATTCAGTGTCTTCTGCTGAAGACATTCAAGATTTCCCTCCTTATTCTGATTCTGATGCAGAGGATTCCACTCCTTCTGCTTCTCCTCCAGAGGATTTTTCATTTTCAGAAACTCTGCATTCCATGAGGGAGCATTTTAAGTGGGAGGGACAGGATTACTCTGATTCACGGAAGAGACTTAGGGAGTTCTCGTTTTTACCACAGCATAGACCCTTAGCTATACATCCGGTTTTGGATGTTGTTTCAGATGTTTTCTTGGAAGCTTCCCTTAATCCAGATTCTGTGTCTCCTGCCCCAGTTAAACCGGACAGGTATTACAGGGTGCCTGAGGCTCATAAATATCTGTATAAGAGTCCTAGGGCGGACCCAGAAACTATTAGTCAGGGGCCTAAGGGTGTTAGAGCCTCTGTTGTTAAGAATCCGGTTCCTCTGGATAAGGAAGCTAGAGCTTTGGATAGATGGGGTAAGAAGGTGTATACCTCTTCTACTTTAGCAATGAGAGCTTTGAACTGCCAGTTTCATATGTTGAAGTATCAGAATTTCCTCCTTTCTCAGCTAAGATCTAAAGTGGATGCTTTGGCAGAGGGCATAGAGTGTAAAGAATTGCAGGATTTAGTGCATGTTTCTGAACAGGTGGGTAAGCACTCTTTGCAATGTGGTTTTGATGCTTTACAGGCTTCTTCTAGGGTGGCTGCCACTGGTTCAGTTATTTGTAGGCACGCCTGGCTTAAGGATCAGAATTTGTCTGAGCATGTTAAGTCTAGAATTCTGGATGCCCCTTTACAGTCTGAAGTTTTGTTTGGTCCTCCTGTGGAGTCAGTCTTAAAGAAAATGGAAGACAAGGCTAAGTCTATGCAGACTGTTAAAGATTTTGCAGGTACAACCTCCAAAGTTTAGTAGAAATTGGCCTACTAATCTTCTGATTCTCAGTCTAGGGGTAGATCTAGGCGTGGTAGGGGCAGAGCTCAGAGTACCTTCAGGCCGAGACAATGGAGTTCGCCTGCTCAATCTGCTGGTGAGGGCAGGGGCCAGTCCTTTGATAAACAGCCCCAATGAACTGCATTTTCAGCTGCCAGATTCTTCTTGCCTGGCAGCTCCTTTGGGAGGAAAGTTGGCTCTTTTCAAGCAAAATTGGCATTTAGTCACCCAGGACAAATGGGTGTTGGACATTATAAACCGAGGTTACAAGTTCTATTTCCATACCCTGCCTCCTTTCAAAGGCATGCCTCCTCGGCAAAGGATAGAGGCTCACAGACAAATTTCTTTACTTCTTCAAATAGGAGCTATACAGCCAGTTCCTCTGTCAGAAATGGGCCTAGGATTTTATTCTCGCCTGTTTCTAGTTCGAAAGGGAACACGTGGAGACCAATTTTGGATTTATCTATCCTCAACACTTACCTGGACATTCCAAAGTTCAAGATGCTGACTTTACAACAACTTTTACCTCTGTTGGGAAAAGATCACTGGATGGTTACTCTGGATCTCAAAGAGGCTTACCTTCATGTTCCTATCAGGCCCAGTTGCAGGAGGTACCTTGAAATTTACATTATCAGTTCTCTGCATTGCCCTTTGGCTTATCTAAGAGTGTTCACAAAGGTTCTGGCTCCAGTGATAGCTTTTTCAGACTAAGAGGAATACAGATTTATCCTTATTTGGACGACTGCCTGATTATTGCACAAGAAAAGGACGAACTTCTTCATCATCTACAGTATGTGATGGCAGTGTTAAGATGCCTAGGGTATTCTGTGAACGAAACAAAGTCCAGTCTAGTACCCTCTCAGGACATGTGCTTTCTGGGTGTGAGACTGAATACAGCTTCCCAGATGGCCTTTTGACCCCGGACAAACAAAGAAGCCTATCTCTTTATTTCCATCAAATGTCTCTACGGTCCAGGCTGACTGCAAGGACAGTCCTTCAAGCCTTGGGGTTCATGGCATCTTGTATTCTGGTGCTTCCCAATGCCAAATTGCATATGAGGAAGCTTCAATGGTATCTCAAAAATGTATGGACACAGCACTGCCAAGATCTAGACACTGTCATTCAGATAATACCTTGCATTCAGAAGGAGTTTTTGTGGTGGGCTCAGGAATGTCACCTAAACAAGGGACTCTCTGTGACCCGGCCAGATTCTAACGACAGATGCCTCGGACATGGCTTGGGGAGCACACCTCAATGGAAAATGGGTGCAAAACACGTGGCCTGTCAAACTCCAACATTTGCATATCAACTTGAAGGAAATGTTAGCAGTCCAGTTTGCATTGATGGCTTTCAAAGATTTACTTCACCCAGGGCAGGTGTTGATTCAAACAGACAACACTACTGTCATGTGGTACATCAACAAGCAGGGGAACCCATTCTTACCCTCTTTGCAGGCAAGCGATGATTCTGTGGGAAACTGCTCTCAATCTACACCTCAATCTTCAGGCAAGGTTTCTACCAGGAGCACATAACTCCTTAGCAGATGTATAGAGCAGACAAATAGTGGATCCTCACGAGTGGAAATTGGATCCTCATGTATTTCAACAGTTGACAGTGTTATGGGGAACTCCAGACATAGATCTGTTCGCTTCTCCACTAAATTACCAGTTGCCAAAGTTTTGCACAAAAATGTTTCATCACACAGCTTGGAAGGTGGCTATCATTCATTTGGAACAATCTGCATGTATATGCCTTTCCACCTCTGCCTCTTCTTCCCAAGGTACTTTTGAAGGCCAGACAAGACAAGCCAACCATGATTTTGATAGCACCGGATTGGCCTTGACAACACTGGTACCCACTACTGAGGAGTTTAGTACGAGAACCTCCATGGCCTCTGCCTTTGATTCCGCCTTTGTCTCAAGAGGACAGTCACTTCTCAATGTCAAGATTCAGTCTCTGCATCTAACAGCCTGGCATATTCTGTTTTAGACTCTGGAGGGTCTCAGCTTCCACAACAAGTTTTGAATGTTATTTTGGAGGCCAGGGGGCCTAGTACCAGGAAGGTTTACGCTGATAAATGGAGGAGATTTTTTATTTGGAGCAAAGGAAAGGACTTTGATGTCTCCAAACCTGATTTAAGTGTTGCTCTTCAATATCGTACTGAGTTATTGGACAAGGGTTTGTCTTTCTCCTCAATAAAGGTCCATGCTGCAGCCATTTCTGCTCACTATGATTGTGACCCTCCTTTATTCTCTCATCCTTGGTTTAAGCAATTTCTTAGAGGGGCAAAGAATATAAGAGAGCTCCTACTCCTGCTTGGGATCTCAATTTTGTGTTGGAAAAACTTACTCTACAACCTTGAGCCTGCAGCTACTGCCGAGTTAAAGTATTTGTCATGGAAAACTGCTTTTTGTTGGCCATTACCTCTGCAAGAAGGGTTTCTGAATTACAGGCCCTCATGGCAGTGGAGCCTTTCCTGATTTTTCATAAGGATAGGGTATCTTTAACCCTTCCTTTATGCCTAAAGTGGTTTCTAGTGTGGCCTTAAATCAAACTATTCATTTGCCTACTTTTTATGCAAACCCCCAAAATAAAGGGGAGAAAATTTTGCATACTTTGGATATTCACAGGCAGTTGCGTTATTATTTGAGCAGAACCAAGGAGTTCAGACAGTCTCAGCAATTGTTTGTTTCTTTTGCTTTGGGTTCACAGGGTAAACCTGTTTCAAAACAAACTATTTCTAAATGGATTGGGTTTTGTATTTCTTTCTGTTATTCCCATCATGGTAAGGAGATTCCTGCTGGCATCCGGCCTCATTCCACTAGGGCTACTGCTACTTCTACGGCCTTTCTAACGGGGGTAGCTACAAAAGACATTTTGGAGGCAGCTACTTGGAGTTCAGTGCATACCTTTTCTAAACATTACCACCTTCCTCTTTATTCTAAGTCTAGGGCTGGATTTGCCACTGCTATTTTACAGGGCATTTTAGCGGCCCCTAATGCTTTATGATTTTTACCATCCTCCCTTTCCCGTTGCTTTGGGATTCTACCCATAAGTAAGGACTGCAGCAATGTGAGATGAAGAACATAGTACAGTTTTGTACCTACCATAAATGTAGATGTTCAAGATCCACATTGCTGCAGTTCCCTCCTTCCCCACTGTAGTTTGACTTGGTGCTATGCTTTAGGTGATGGTTGTTGTTGGGCATGTTTTGGGAGGTATTCTGTTTTGGCTGTGGCCTTTCTGGTTTGGCCTTCTGACATCTGGGGCAAGAAAAGACTGAGGATACTTTATACCCTGACGCTCTGATGTCAGATCTCGGACTACCCATAAGTAAGGACTGCAGCAATGTGGATCTTTGAACATCTACATTTATGGTAGGTACAAAACTGTACTTTCTCTAGCTCAGTCTTTTGGTTGGCTCATGGCAAGGAGGTAACCCATCATGCACCACTGACATATCCCAAATCTCATTTGCCACTCAACGTGTTCAGAAGTGTTTCTTCTTGGCCGTGGCTAAGTGGAATATTTTTTTCTTATTATTACTCAATTTATAGTGTTTAAAAAAGTTGTATTCAGCTTATTTAGTATTCGTTTATAGCCTGGTGTCTGTTGAAGACCTTGTGTGGCATTGTTTGCTGTGTTTCAGCTGTTCTTTATTGGCTGTTCTTCTGCAGGCCTGTTTTTTGTGTATCCCTGCTCTCGCTGTTGGTTTTGTTTGGTATTTAGTCTTTGCCTAATTGTTTTCTCTTTTCAAAGCTATTTTCACTGAGGGCTAGGCCCGTTTAAGTTAGAGGACCTAGTCCTTGGTCTGTTGCTCTTGTTCTTTTCCTTCCAAGGGCTAGGCCCGCTTAAGCTAGAGGACCTAGTCCTCTGTATAACTTTCTTTTTCCTCAGGGCTAACCGTTTAATTTAGAGGTAGTTCCTGTTTCTGGCACTAGTAACTGTGACTTGTTTTTTTCTGTCTGTCTTAGATATCTGTTTTGGTTTCGGATATATCTAAAGACTTGAAAGACCACAAGCCTTCTGGGTTTAAAAATGTACCAAGTGCGCCCCAAAATTGTCCCTGACAAATGGGCATACTATTTTGCGTATACTGCTTAGGTGCTATTCACCTTCAAGAATCTTGCTTCTTTTGCCATGCTTTTAGCCCTCGAGTCCTTCAAGAGAGAAAGAACAAACTTATATTGAAAGATCTCTTAAAGCATTCTTTTGAGGAAGAATTGGCTTCTTCCTCCTCCTCTAGTTCCAAGTCACCCTCATCTAAAAAAGACAAAGTTAAACCTACAAAAAGGTGGTCTCCCACTCACTCTGTGTCATCAGAGCCGCCAGAGAAAATTTCAAAATCAACTACTTCCTCTTCAGCTCCAGTGGTTTCGGTACCGACAGAGGTTATTGATGTGGAGCAATCAGTTTTGGTTCCAAAGATTATGGAGCCGATAGCTGAATCTGTGTCTCGGAGCCGGTCAGCTGAACTTCATCCGGTTTCTCTGACACTCAGATTGCCAATTTTTCAGAGGTCTAGGTCCCCCACTTTATCCTCCAGGTCCTCTAGGAGCCTGATGAGGATGTTGAGAGAGTGGTGCACAGACTCCTGGAGACATTGGCGCTGGCAAATTTACTTTCGGCTACATCCCAGTTGGCTTTGGAGCCTACTGAGCCCATACACCCTATCACCGTTCCTCCTCCGAGCCACTCCGGTGCTTCATAAGCAGAGATGTCAGTGCCACCTGCTGTGGAAAGGTCGGTTCCAGCTACCTCCGTGGGTCTCCCATTTCTGATATCCGCTCCAACTCCTTCGGTACTGTCCGTGGGGTCTAGGGTCGTAAGTTCTCCGGTCGGGCCCGAGGGGGATGCTTGGACCCGAACTTCAGTTCCGAGCTTACCTCTCAGTGCTTCGGCTCGGGTGAGTTAGGACCCCACATCTGTCTCAGTGCCATTCTTCTCGGTACCGAGGACTGCCTCTGCTCCTTCTGAACAAGGGGCATCCTCAGAGCCGAGGAGGTCGGCCTTCGAGCTGATGAGTGTACTGTCCAAGTCTTCAGTTCCATCTAGGGGCACCGACACGCTTCCCCCTAAGTGCCGACCTCAGTCTCAGCACCTTCTCTCATCCAACATAGTCTTCCGAGACCTCCCCAGAATATCCTTTTGAGGAGCTCCCTCGGAAGAAAACTTGTAAGAGGAAGCATGTTGACTCCCCCGATGAGTCTCTTACATCAGACACTGACCTCGAGGAGTCAGAAGGGTCCCCCAAGTCGTCCTCTGATTATATCTCTTTCACAGATATCCTTGAGATCCTGAAACAGAGTGGCGGCTGGCCCACCATCTCTCCTTCTGATGAGGAGTCTGTGTACCCGAAGACTTTCAGGTCTCAACCCTCCGCCTCTTGGGTATCTCCACCTTTCGACGAACTTTTGGATGTAGTGAGTCGAAAGGTGTGGGAATCTCCTGATACTCTGGAACCAGTTCCTAGAAGACCAAATAAATTCTTAGCACCTCAGGACAAAGATTTTCTCACCAAAGGCGTGCCAGTAGATGCCAAGGTGGTGGCAGCAGCCACCAAAAAGGAACTTGCTGAAACTTCCTCCACCGTCCATCCACTGAACAAGGAGTCTCGAATGATGGATAGGTACAGGAAGTGTGTTTTTTCTTCAGCGGCTTTTACACTCAGATCGCTGAACTACCTTTCTCATTTCACTAGGCTCCAGAGAGATCTCCTGAAAGAGCTGGAAGATACTATCCAAGGTAACGTATCTGAAGCAGTATTTGATAAGCTTAACACATAGGTGTCTACCTTAAATTCTGTTACCTCCTCCATGAGGCTGATATCTTATGCAGCAGATGGAGCGAGTAGGGCAGCGGGTTCAGGAGCTTCCCATAGAAGGCACTCCTGGATGCGCTTGTGTAATTTTGCAGAAGCCTTTAAGTCTACATTTAGCAACACCCCCTTTGATGAATCCTCGTTGTTTGGAACCAAGGTAAAGGACACACTCACCAGTGGCGAACAGGAAGGGTAAACCCTGTCTGCCATGGGAGTCTCTCTTTCCTTTCCTTTTAGACCCTATCCCAAAGGGCAGAGGGGCGGAAAGATGTGGTACAAGAAGTCTCAGAGTTTTTTCCAGGACGCAAAGGGTGATTCCTTCTCCAGAGGCAGAGGAGGAGGAAATAACGGTAGACGTTACCCTAGAGGCAGGGGAGGCCCGCAGAATCAGGGAGACCCTGATTCTTTTCATGGCCGTCCCTACCAGTGCTCCTGTAAGGAGGCCCGACTGTGCGTCTCTGGAGACAGTCGGGGGACATATATCTTTGTTCCAAGAAGCCTGGCACGACATCACACAAGACAAGTGGGTGCAAAGGATAATTACCAGAGGATACTGTATTCCCTTCTCTTTCACTCCTCCTCAGACCAGAAGAATCCCAGATGTTCCACCCAATCACAAGGATTCAGCAACTGTAGAAATCCAAAAGTTGCTCAAAAAGAGTCATCCAACCCATCCTCACAGACCATGTAGGATTAGGGACTTACTCCAGATTCTTTTTGGTGCCCAAGCGAACAGGGGACTTGAGACCCATCTTGGATCTCAGCAGGTTGAATGAATCAGTAAAGTCGTCCAAATTCCGAATGGTCATGTTACAGTCGATACTCCCGCTGTTAGGGAAAGACGTTTGGATGTGCTCCATAGATCTCCAAGATGCATACTACCACATCAAAATGGACAGAGCATCAAGGAGTCACGTATGCTTCTGGCTGGGGACCAGTCATTACCAATTTTGCGCCCTGCCCTTTGGTCTCACCACAGCCCCCAGGGTGTTCACCAAATGCATGGCAGTGGTAATGGCTCACTTGAGACACCTTGGATTCCAAGTGTTTCCGTACCTGGAAGACTGGCTCCTGACTGCCACCACCAGGCATCTACTATTACAGGCCAGGGACGCCACCATTATGACTTGCTTGCAGCTAGGAATTACAATAAACTGGCAAAAACTGCATTGTCGCTCTCTCAGTGTGTGAATTTCATTGGCACAGAAATAAATACTGTCACAATGAGGGCTTACCTCCCCATAGAGAGAGTCCAGAATCTCAGGCAACAAATTTGGAGTCTACTTCCACAGCGAAAAGCAAAGACAGTACCTAAATTGTTAGGGATGATGGCCTTCACGATAACATTAGTCCCATTAGCCAGACTGCACATGAGGGTTCTGCAGTGTTTACTTTTCGCCCAGTGGTCTCTGCAGCAATTACTTCTTTCCCACCCCATCCTGATAACAGAATCATGCAAACAGGATCTTCGCTGGTGGACCCAGTCCAGCCATCCGATCACAGGCAGACCGTTTGTTCCATCTCCCCTTGTCGCCACCATGACCATGGATGCCTCCCCGATAAGGTGGGGAGGGGCATTATCTTGGGAGAACAGTCCAAGGCATGTGGCAGGAACGAGAAGCTCATTTGCATATCAATGTCCTGACGATGAGAGCAGTGCTTCTGGCTTGCAACCACTTCACAGCTTTCTTCCTCTAAGGACGATTGCGATTCACTCTGACAATATGTCAGTGGTACCTTCGAGTGTGGGAGTGGGCAGTGTCTTCCCAACGCACGTTCCGGGGAAAACCAACGTACTAGCCGACACGCTCAGCAGGGCAATTCTTATGCCTCACGAGTGGTCTCTGAATCCACACATTGCGGAACAGATTTTTCACAGATGGGATCAGCCTTGCTGCGATCTCTTCGCCACCCCTCTGAATGCCAAATGCAGCAACTTCTTCACCCTGATCCCCCCGAAGGGGGAGACACCCAGAAACGCACTTGTTCATGATTGGACCTCAGGACTTCTCTATGCCTTCCCACCTTTTTCTCTGATATAAAAGGTCATTCAGAAAGCAAAATCCTTGGGAAGAAAGATGATCCTCATTGCTCCTTACTGGCCTTGTTAGATTTGGTTCCCCTTCTTCAGGCCTCAACTAATGGACAACCCTTGGATTCTGGGCCCAGTGCCAGATTTACTGACGCAGATGTTAAGGGTGTTCCATCCCTCTCTCCACAACCTCAATTTGACATCGTGGCTTCTCCAATTCCATCCTTAGTCAGTCTTCATGATTTTTCTCCTGATGTCGTATATAGTATGACATCTTTTCACAAACCTTCAACTAGAAGATTTACGCCAGTAAGTGGAAAAGGTTTTCCTTTTGGGCTCGCAATAGAAACCTTGATCCTTATAGAGCCCCCATCTCTGCGATTTTGGAGTTTCTTACGCAACTGTTCCATCAAGGTTCAGCCACTGCCACTATTAAAGTTCAACTGGCAGCTATTTCTACCTTCCATTTGGCTAATGATCCTAACCTTATGGTGCACAGATTGTGTGGAGCTTTTCTTATGGGGGTCACATTATTGAGACCCCCCCCCCCGTCATGGGCCCTGTGGCACCCTGGGATTTGAATTTTGTCCTTCAAAACCTTACTTCACCTCCATCAGCAACTTGCAATCTCAAATTCCTTTCATGGAAAACCATATTTTCAGTGGCCATTACATCTGCAAGGAGGGTCTCAGAACTTCAAGCCCTCTCTATTAGGCCACCTTATTTGGTATTTCACAGAGACAGGGTTTCTTTACAGACCAAACCTTCATTTGTTCCTAAGGTGTCTTCTCAGGCTAATATTAATCAATCAATTGAACTACCTGTCTTTTTCCCAAATTTTTCGGATAAGGCAAAGTAAAAATTTCACCATCTTGACGTTCATAGACAACTGCAATTCTGTCTTCATAGATCCAAGAGTTTCAGAAGGTCAGACCAATTGTTTATTTCCTTTTCAGATTCAAGAAAGGGTTTACCAGTCTCAAAACCTACTTTATCACACTGGATTTCAAGCTGCATTTCATTCATTTATACGTCCAGTGGCAAAGATCTCCCTTTTAAAGTGAAAGCCCACTCTACCAGATCTGTTTCTGCATCGGTGGCCTTCCAAGCAAAAATTCCTATGGATAACATTTGTGCAGCAGCAACATGGGCTACACCTCATACATTCATAACTCATTACAAGTTGGACGTGGCTTCCAGGAACAGATCTTCCTTTGGTTCCACAGTGCTCAAAAGTATTTTCCCATGAGCCACCCACGATAAAGGTGCTAGGGACACTGTCCCAAGTGTAAGAATGAAGGCGAGATAGGACTACAGAACATAAAGAAGTTATGTACTCACCGTAACGTTCCATGTTTGTAGTCCATCTCGTCCTTCATTCTTACTATCCCACCCTCCTGCCCCCTCCTTTGAGGACCTGGGGGAATGTAAACAATTACTTTCTCTCTATGTTTTGAGACCTTTTTCCATGATTTGTTCTTTTTTCTCTCTGGTTCCACTACTAGCAGCAAACAAGATCTGGGATATGTCAGCGGTGCATGATGGGATACCTCCTTGCCATGAGCCAACCAGAAGATTTTGAGCTAGAGAATTGCTGAGTCGGAGCCAAAGTTCGGTTCTGGACCCAAGTGTAAGAATGAAGGGCGAGATGGACTACAACATGGAACGTTATGGTGAGTACATAACTTCTTTTTATCTGATGATGTCAGTTTTCATTCTAACCTCAACAGATGGGTTCAGATCTGAATCAGCCATTACTAAAGCTTGTGGCCACCAAGAACTCTCGAGCTCTTCCGTTACCCACAATGCACCAACCCGAATTACTTCAGATCTCATTTGCCGCTTTCAGCAAAAGTCATCTTTGCCAACACTCTTGAGAGTTTTTTGTCAGATAAGTGTTATTAATATTACTTGTGTCTTACTCTGTTTTATTTTTGGTTATATAGAGTCTCCCTTACCTATTGCACTACTTGGTATCTTTCTGCTTTCCCTTACTTGTGAACCGCTCAATACTATTGTTAGTATTTTTTCTGTAATTCTACAGTTTGGTGTAGTCCTTACTATCATCATTGTTATTTTCTGTTCTGTCGCTTTTCTCTTGGTGTTATCTTGTTTAAAAAATTGTTTTAAATAGTGCTAACTTTAGAGTGTTTTTCTTCGCTTTTCCTTCTGTACTGTATTGTACAGTGTGACGGGTAAAGCACCACAGGGATTTAAGAAGTGTACTAAGTGCGCCATAAGCTACCATTTTCAGATGCCCATACACACTGCATCTACTGTTTAGGGCCACTTTACTTGCAGGATGACTGTTCAATCTGCCACTGGTTTAATCACAGAGCTTTAGTAGAACGCAAAAACAAATTGATCCTCAAAGGCCTTTTGCCATCTTCCTTTGGAGAGGCTATATCAGGAGGTAAAGCTTCCAAAACCAGGACAAAAAAAGCTGTTAAAATAATGTCTCCAGGACCTTCCTTGTCTTCATCTGCTTCATTTTCCTCAAAGAAAAGAACTCCTAAGGATTGGACCTCAACCTCGGATCCGAAGAAACCAAAGATGTCTGCTCCATCTCCTGGGTGACTCCGCCTGCCGATGAGCTCATTATGTTGATCTCTCACTGGGCATGGAAGGAACCTGACTCCACTGGGCCCATACCTTGTAGACTGGATAAGATTATGGCACCACCTGTGGACAGACAGTTTTGGGGGAAAAGGGGTGCCTCTTGATGCCATGGTCGTATCGGCGGATAAAAAGAAGGAACTTGCTGAGCAACGTTCCATTGTCCATTCCCCCTCATTGGTCAGGTCAGACCATAAGCTAATTACCCTTAACATCCACATCCCACCCCCACCCCCCAGTAAGGAAACCTCCATAAAAAACTTCTCCAAAGCCAACTTCATGCTACTCAAGTCAGAAGTTACAAACTTCATGACACCCATGCAGACAGGAACTGAATGTTCGACTGCTGAGTCCTACACTAAGGCACTGTACGAGCATATCCACTCATGCATGAATCGTGCCATCCCAAATAGAACCAAGATGCTCTCCTCCAAAAAAAGGAAGCCAATCTGGTGGTTCCCTGCCATAAACAAACTTTACAACAAAAGGAAGAAACTACTGCAGAAAAGAAGAAAATCCCAGGTTGCAAAAAACTCCCTTACCAGCCTCAGTAAGAAACTGAGATCCCTCATAAAATCCTCCAAAGCTAGTTACAAGAATAAAATTGCCAAAAATTCCAAAGACAACCACAAGGCATTCTATAACTATGTCAAGAATCTAAATGGCAATGCTCATATCTGCTCTGAGCTACAACAGAATGGCATTAAAAGTACTGATCCCAAGGATATTGCCAATATCCTGGCAGATCGATTCACTGCCAACTTCATCCCCCTCTCACCCCCTAAATGGCCCATCTCAATACTGGAAGATTGCCAAATTCCGGTAATAATGGCCACACAGGTAAAAACACACTCTCCAAAGCTAAGAATACAGCATCCATGGGACCAGATGACATCCCGGGCTGTGTACTACATGAACTACAAAATGAACTGGCACCTCATAAGTGTCATGTTTAATCATACCCTTACCTCAGGCTTCATCCCCACTGAGTGGCGCACAGCTACAGTTATCCCACTCCACAAGGGGGGATCCACCTTGGATCCCAGGGGACTACCGCCCCATCAGTCTGATGAGACTGATCTGCAAGGCCATGGAACGTATTATCATGGAACTTATAAACAAAGACATTGGCAACCTTAAAACACTGGACCCCACCCAGTTTGGGCTCGTGAAGGGCCGATCTTGTCTCCTGAACCTAATTGACTTCTTCGAATCAGTCTCCAGAGCCGTGGACGAGGGTAAGGCAGTCCACACAGCCTATCTGGACCTCACCAAGGCCTTTGACACCATCCCCCACTCTGGAATCATAGATAAACTTACTAAGCTGGGCATTAATCCCTGCATCACTCGATGGGTTGCCAACTGGCTTACTGACAGAACCCACCCTGTAAAAGTAGCTGACACCAAATCCAGCTCCAGACAAGTGACAAGTGGAGTACCTCAGGGTTCAGTCCTGGAACCTCTCTTGTTTGGCATCTACTTCTCTGAAGTACAGGTCAACACAAAGGGACTCTGGGAGCCATTATTGAATCCCCAAATGATTTGGATACTCTACAAACGGGCCTTACAGAAACTGATGCTTGGTGCCAGAGCCATGGGCTCATCTCAATGCCAAGAAATGTATAGTTATCCCCTTTGGGGAAAAAACATGTACCCGTGAATTACCACATAGGTGGCAGTACACTAAACACCGAAAGTGTGATAAGAGACTTAGGGACACAGGTGGACAGTGGTCTCACCTTCAATAACCACATCACCACAACAGTCAGGAAATCCTTCTATGTGGCACACCTCATCACTAAGGGCTTTTCATCCAGAAAAAAGGAGGTCATTGTCCCACTGTACTCATCCCTCATTAGACCTTTTATAGAATACAACACCCCATATGGTATGTACCTCTCAAGACATCTGCGACAACTGGAAAGGCCGCAGAAATACCTCATTAAAATAATCACAGGCCTAAAGCAGATGCCCTATGCTGACCGCCTTAAAAATCTCCAGCTATACTCTGTCGCATATACGTCTATTCCAAGGCGATCTCTGCTTAACATACAAGGCCATGTCAAACCCAGAGCTGATGGACATGCTACACTTAAAGAAAATAAATTTTAGACCTATTGTAGTGGCTGGTGTTTCCAAAATGCACATGTTGTGGAAGGGGTACCACACTTAGACTCATGAGATTTTTTGGGTCAGTTGAAACAGGACTTATGGTCTGCTGGAATGACATTTTTGACCATTGATGTTCAAGATTTGTTTTCTTGTATCCCTAGGAAGGAGCGGTTGGAATATTTTGAAGAAATGCTTTTTGCATGTCCCAAACTGCAGCATGAACAGGTCATCTTGTTATGTGAGATTATGGCTCTTATGTTGGATAATAATTTTATTTATTTTGAAGGGCAATATTATCAACAGGCCAAAGGTGTGGCTATAGGGGCAGCCTGCGCCCCCGTCTATGCTAATATTGTCTTGCTAGGATGGGAAATGGAATAAGTTTTTAAAAGTAATTTCAATTCCGAGATTTTTTTATATAATAGATTTTTGGATGGCATTTTTATCCTGTGGAAAGGGGACAAAAAGAAAATACCTGGTTTTATTGAATATTTAGAATTTACTTATGAGTACAATGATAGGGGAATACATTATCTGGATACCACTGTTTCCAAAGAATTGGAAGGTTTTAAATCTAGAGTACATTGCAAGAAGACATTTTGTAAATCATATCTCCATTTTAACAACCATCATCCTCTATCTCAGAAAAAAAGTATTATTAAGGGGCAGGCTATAAGGATTGCACAAATGACCTCATAAAAAGAGGACGTTAAGAATTAATTTATTAACTTGAGGAATATGTTTGTAGATAGAGTGTACCCCAACAATTTAGCTGAGGCTGTTCTACAAGGAATCTTTGATGAATGGGAGAAGAGATATAAGCCGCCTTAAGGCAAAGGACCTTTAAAATCACAGCAAGTGGGTGGTGCATCAGTGTTAGAAACATCTACTAATTTTGCACAAGCATGTGTCGTACAATATAGTCCTTTATATAGTGGGGTAAAAAACATTTTATATAAAAATTGGAGCATTTTTAAAACTAATAATGTGATATCCAAAGTGGTGGGTGAGAAGCTGATTTTCTCTACTAAGGCGGGTGCCAATTTGAAATTAATCCTAGAAAACAAAGGTGGTTGGGTAGATCAAAATAACAAAGATGGTACTAAACCATGTGGGCGGTGCCCCCAGTGTAGTTTCATTCTGCAGACTCCTTTTGTTACCTTAACTAATAGAACTGAAACTACAGTGTATTTTAAAAAGGGAAACTATTTTACCAACAGAATTGTGTACCTTGCAAAATGTAACACCTGCATGGGATTGTGTTAAAATGGAGAGGGCCTTCAAATCTAGGATTTACCAACATTTATACAACATAAAAAATAAGAAAGAGAGAAATGCCTTATATAGGCATAGCATGGTATGTGAGAATTTCTCTGGTTTTAAATTTGCAATTTTGGGTATGGTGCAAATAGACCTGAGAGGTGGGGATTGGAAGAATATTTTATGTAAAAAAGAGCTAATGTTAAGTTGTCAATCTCGCCTTCATTCTTGCTGGATGGGTTCGGAGCCGACCCTCGGCTCTGACTCAGCCAATACTAAAGCTCGAGAGCTTATTCCACCGGCTCGAGGCTTCCCTATATCCCACAATGCTAGGCGGTAACTACCCAGATCTCGTTTGCCGCTTAGCTGACGAGGTGCTTTCTTCTACCGGCTCTGGCAGGTTAGTGAGTTTTCTTGTTTAAAAAACTTCAAATTTCTACCCCTATCTTTTCTATTTAGTTTAGTTTTTATACAGAATATCCCTTTAGTTTAAATCGGGTCCCCCTTGTGTCTGAATTCCCATTTTATCCCCTTTTTAACTTTTAGGCCTTTGGCCCACTCCCTTTTCTTTCCCTGTCCTTTCAGTGTGACTGGATTTTTATTTGGTTAAAGGGTGTGTCTGTGTGTTGTGTTTGTGTTTCATACAGCCTTTTCAGGATGTCTAAAGACTCCAAGGTCTCAGGCTTCAAGAAGTGTGATTCATGCTGTCAGAAAATGTCTCTGACAGACGGTCACACTTCTTGTGTCTATTGCCTGGGACCTTTGCACCTGCAGGACTCGTGCTGTTTGCCATGCATTCAGCCCTAGAGTCCTGCAGGAATGCAAACACAAGCTCATACTTCGAGGCTTGTTAAAGCCAGAAGGCCCCCCAACCCAGTCTGCGTTGGGGAAGCCTTCTAAGACTTCCAGGCCGTCGGCTCCAGCTTCAGAGACATCTCCTGGGAGCATTAAAGCTGCTTCAACATCGGCTCCGGCTGGAGTCGATGTTTCGAAGTCTCATACCGTTACCTCGGCTCCGGCCGGAGCCGAGGTTGTCAAGACTCATTTGGCTCTGATAGGCTTATCGGAGCCACCTTCAAAGAAGAGGTCTAGGTCCCCTTCCATCGGCTCCATCCACTCGGCTCCGGGATCCCCTCTTCTGTCGGAGCGGAGCCATAGGTCTCATTCCTCTCGGTCCTCCAGGCTGTCCGACCATGACTTACAAAGGGTGGTGAGTAGACTTCTCAAGTCTGAGGCACTGGCCCAAATGCTGCATAGCCATACTCAGCAGTCAGCGGCTATTCCCATCCCTTATTCTATTCCTCCTCTGACTCCTTTGAGTTCGGAGCCGGGGCTCATTGGAGCCGTGGCTGTTGGTGCTTTGGAGCCGATACCTTCCCTTTCGGCTCCATCATCTGCTCCGATTTCCTCCTTGGAGGGATCTCGGTGCCGAGCTTCCCTCATCGGCTCCGAGGGGGCGAGTGGCATCGGACCCTTGTCCGACCCCGTTCTCCCTCTCGGGGTGTCGGCGCTGGTGAGTTTGGCTCCGACATCGACCTCGGAGCCATCCCTGTCGGTGCCGAGGGGGGTCCTTGTCTTCTCGGAGCGGGGACCTCCGGCCTTGGCTGATGGGGGCACCTTCGAGGTCATGCGGAGCGTGCTAGACCCAGTGTCTACCCCACAGTCGGCTCCGTCAGCTCCTCCCTCTTCAGTGCCTGCGGTGGTTTCTACTCACCCCCTTGTAACGGACCGTAGAGAGCCAGCTCCTCAGGTTTCCCCGTTGGGAATATCCTCCTCTTTCGAGGCCTTTCCTGATCCAGTAGGAGAACCCCCTCGGAAAAGACAGTGCAAGAGGAAGCACATTGACTCCCCTGAGTCTATCACCTCTGACACCGACTTGGAGGAATCTGAAGGTTCCCCTTGGTCCCCCTCTGAGGATGTCTCTTTTGCTGACATCCTTGAAATCCTGAAACAGAGGGGGAACTGGCCCGCCCTTAACCCTTCAGAGGACGAGTCGGTTTACCTTGAGGCGTTTGGCTCTCGCCCTTCCACCTCCTAGGTGTCACCTCCCTTTGACCCCCTTATGGAAGTGGTGGCAAGGAAGGCTTGGATGGCCCCTGATTCAATGGAACCTACCCCAAGGAGACCGTCAACATTTATTACTGCCCCTAAAGAGAAAGAGTTTCTATCTAAAGGTGTCTCTGTTGATGCCATGGTGGTGGCCGCAGCCACTAAGAAGGAGTTAGCCAATCCTTCGGTACCTGTCCATCCTCCTAATAAGGAGTCTAGGACCATGGACAAGTACGGTAAGCGGATGTTTTCATCAGCGACCTTTTCCATGTGGTCGCTGAACTACTTGTGTCACTTCACCCATCTCCAGAGGGATTTGCTCAAGGATATGGGTGAGGCCATGCAGGATCCAACAGCTGAGGGGTTCCAAGACCAAATGAACTCCCAGTTGGCAACCCTGAATTCGATTGTCAACTCCTCCATGCGGCTTATCTCATATGTGGCTGATGGGGCGAGTAGGGCTGCAGGCACAGGTGTAGCTTTACAACGTCACGCCTGGATGCGGCTTTGCAATTTTGCAGACCCTTTCAAGGCGTCCTTCACCAATTCCCCCTTTGATGGCTCAACGTTGTTTGGACCTCAGGTGAAGGATACATTGACTAGGTGCGAGCAGGAAGGTAAGACTCTCTCTGCTGTGGGAGTCCGTTTTTCTACCCCTTCTAGACCTTATCCAAAAGGTCAGAGGGGAGCAAAAATGTGGTTCCGCAAACCACAGGGAGTCTCATCTGATGCACAAGGTCGATTCCCCTCTAGAGGCAGAGGGGGGAATAACAATAGATGCCGCCCTAGGGGCAGAGATCGTCCGCAAAACCAGGGTAGCAGAGAAACTTTCTCTGATAAACCCTTTCAGCATCCCTGAGGAGCTGCCCGGCTGTCCACCTTCGGAGGCAGTCGGGGGAAGATTATCACTGTACCCAAAAGCCTGGCTTTCCCTCACTCAAGACTAATGGGTACAGTCAATCATATCCGCGGGTTACAAAATTCCCTTTATTCACATCCCATCCCAACCCAAAGGATCCCTTCCAGACATTCCACCCAGCCTAAGGGAACAAGCAGCATTAGAAATATTAAAGCTGCTGTCAAAAAGAGCTATCCAACCAGTCCCAGCAGACCAGCAAGGATCCGGAATCTACTCCAAATTCTTTTTGGTACCAAAAAAAACAGGGGACTGGAGACCAATACTGGATCTCAGCAAGTTAAACAATTATATCAAAAAAACAAAATTCCGGATGGTCACGCTACAGTCCATTCTACCCTTCTTGGGTCAGGACAATTGGATGTGCTCGATAGACCTTCAGGATGCATACTACCATATCAAAATGCACAGACGCTCCAGGAGGTTTCTCCGCTTCAGGCTGGGAGCCAGTCACTACCAGTTCAGAGCCCTGCCCTTTGGTCTCACTACAGCCCCCCGAGTGTTTACCAAATGCATGGCAGTGGTCGCGGCTCACTTGAGATGTCAAGGATTCCAGGTGTTTCCATATTTGGATGACTGGCTCCTTACCGTCACCACCAGACATCAACTGCTTCTATCCAGAGACTTCAAAATCCAAACTTGCCAAGCTCTAGGCATTTCAATAAATTTTGAAAAATCTGCCTTGTTGCCTTGTCAATCTATTACCTTTATAGGCGCCACCTTAGACACAGTCCATCTTTCCGCCAGAGTTACAGAGCAAAGAGTATTAGATATCCGCAAACAAGTTTACCTTCTACTTCAATGCCACAAGGTCAAAGCCAGGGTAGTCTTGAAGGTATTAGGACTCATGGCAGCTACTATTACACTTCTCCCCTTAGCTCGTTTTCACATGCGGATCCTCCAGTGGATGCTGTTTACTCAGTGGTCATTCCAACAGCTCCCGATGTCTCACATCATCCTACTGACTCAATCATGCAAGAATCACCTGTCTTGGTGGATCACATCACCTCAAGTTCTCCAGGGCAGACCCTTCATTCTCCCCCCCCCCCCAATCGCCTTGGTGACAACTGATGCCTCCCTGATTGGGTGGGGGGGGCATTATCAGGGCAGGACAGTCCAGGGCACATGGCAACCTTTCGAGTGCCACTTGCACATAAATGTCTTAGAGATGAGAGCAGTGCTTTTAGCGTTGCAAGCCCTTCAGGACTCTCTTCCCACAGGGACTATTGCAATTCAGACGGACAACATGTCCGTAGTGTGGTACATCAACAAACAGGGCGGAACCAAGTCCTACCCCTTATGTCGAGAGGCACTCAGACTTTGGCAGTGGGCGATTTCTTCTCAGCATTTTCTGATAACAACGCACATTCCCGGGAAGTCCAACGTGATTGCGGACAAGTTGAGCAGGGCCATTCTCATGCCTCACGAGTGGTCTCTAAAAAAAATCAGTGCTGGAAGAAGTCTTTCAAAGATGGGGCCGGCCTTGCTGCGATCTTTTTGCTACTCCCCAAAACAGCAAGTGTCACGACTTCTTCACTCTCTTCCCGTTACCAGGCCATCCCACCAGAGATGCTCTAGTCCACGATTGGCCCCGGGGACTTCTGTATGCTTTCCCACCCTTTCCACTGATCTCTCAATTAATTCAGAAAGCTATCGCCTTGAGAGTCACCATGATCCTCATTGGCCCTTACTGGCCTCGACAGATATGGTTTCCTTTCCTCCATCATTACCTGTTGGAGCAGCC
The DNA here is from genome assembly GCF_019279795.1 of Protopterus annectens. Classification (NCBI taxonomy): domain Eukaryota; kingdom Metazoa; phylum Chordata; order Ceratodontiformes; family Protopteridae; genus Protopterus; species Protopterus annectens. The sequence continues at coordinate 887,492,176 of NC_056739.1, forward strand.
TTGGCATCTGGACCCAGTGCCAGATCTTTTGACCCACCAGTCGGGCCAGCTACACCACTCCCTTCAATCTCTCAACCTCACAGCGTGGTTTCTCCGATTCCTACCCTAGCCAGGCTTCCCTTAATCTCTCATTCGGTCCGTAACATCCTGATAGCCTCTAACAAGTCTTCTACCAGGAGGATTTATAATAGTAAGTGGAAACGTTTTTCCTTCTGGGCAGCATCAAAAAATATAGACCCCTTCACTGCACCTATCCAGTCTATCCTAAACTTTCTGGCAGAGCTCTTTCATTTAGGCTCTTCCTCATCTACCATTAGAGTACAACTAGCTGCTATATCTAACTTTCATGTAGGTGTCGCGGATTCCAGTATCATGTCCCATAAACTCTGCAAAGCCTTTTTAAGAGGTGTTTTTCTGCTCAAGCCCCCAATCAAAGATCCCCCACCTCAATGGGACTTGAATTTGGTCCTAGCATCCTTGATCCCCCCCCCCCCTCGAACCAGTGGCTTCATGCCCTCTTAAGTTGCTCTCATGGAAAACACTTTTTCTAGTAGCCATAACATCAGCTAGAAGGGTATCTGAACTTCATGCTCTTTGCAGTCATCTTCCTTACTTAGTTTTCCATAAAGACCCCTCCGGACTATTCCGTCCTTCTTGCCTAAGGTTTCCTCTGAGGCAAACTTAAACCAGACGATTGATCTCCCCGTCTTCTTCCCTGAGTATTCCAACAGGTTGGAACAAAAGTTACATTTTCTAGATGTTCACCGCCAACTTAGATATTATTTAGACAGGACTAAACAGTTCAGGAAATCTGATCAGCTTTTCCTGTCTTATACGGAAGGGAAATTGGGCCTTCCAGTTACTAAAGTGTCCCTTTCAAGATGGCTTACCTCTATAATTACCTTCATCTATGAAATCAGACATCAAAAACTGCCTTCAAGACCTAGAGCTCATTCAACTAGGGCATTAGCTACATCGGTAGCTTTTCAGGACAGGCTACCAATAGATTCCATTTGTGCAGCAGCCACATGGGCTTCTCCTCATACCTTTATTTTGCATTACAAATTGGATATGGCCTCCAGAAACCGTGCCAACTTTGGTTCCACTGTTCTCAAGAGTCTGTTCCGATAGGCCACCTGGAGTAAGGTGCTAGGGACGCGGTCTCATCCAGCAAGAATGAAGGCGAGATTAACAACTTAACATTAAGAAGTTATGTACCTACCATAAAGTTCCATGTTAGTTGTCTTCTTCTCGCCTTCTTTCTTAAGGCCCCACCCTCCTTCCCCCTAGCCTGGACAGACCGATAGGAATATTTGGGATCTTCCATTGGGATTTTTTCCTTCCCACTTGTTCTACCACCTCTATTCTCCCTTTTTATGTTTGTGGTAGTTTACCTACAGTTTTATATATAGAGGTGGGTTCTTTTTCTCTCTTCTCCATTCTATGGAGACCAGAAATGCTTGGTTTTAGCTATCAAACGAGATCTGAGTAGTTACCGCCTAGCATTGTGGGATATAGGGGAGCCTCGAGCCGGTGGAATAAGCTCTCGAGCTTTAGTATTGGCCGAGTCGGAGCCGAGGGTCGGCTCCGAACCCATCCAGCAAGAAAGAAGGCGAGAAGAAGACAACTAACATGGAACGTTGTGGTAGGTACATAACTTCTTATTATGGCAACTAAGGTTAGCTGCTAACTTGCACCCTGGGTTAAATGATTTTATATCTATTTTACCAGCATTGAAGGAAAAGGCAGGAAAAATATAAAGTCACAAAACACTTTAAATTAATATTTTGGTTCATCTGGAACAATTTATTGAATCAATTTATTTTATGTATAGTACATAAATTATTTGTATTTTCTTAAGCATTTTATGATGGTGTGAAAATGTAGTTTCTAGACATGTTAATTTTAATAGTCCTAACTGACTGGTTTATTTTCAGCCAATAGTAGTTGATTTTAACCTATTTAAACTCTGTTTTCTCATTGTATTAATTGCTCTGATGAAGTCAACTTGGATTGATGAAAGCGCTTAACTGTTTTTGTAAATAAAACTGTGTGGAGTCCGGAAACCCTGGTGATGCGTTTTTTGGTTCATTTGTATTTCTTTCTGCACCATTGCACCACTTTTTGGGTTATTTGACTGCTTGACTTCTTCAGTTCCATTAATAACCAGACAACCTATGCTGTCTTCTCCTGTCCATCAGATACTTTTATCTTATCTTCCCATAAACCTTTTACCAGAAAACTCTATTCTAGCAAATGGAAGAGGTTTGCTCATTGGGCTCATCAAAATAATAATGAACCTTTGTCAGCCCCAATGCATAGCATGCTTGAATTTTTGACCCATCTCTTTAAAGGAGGAGCTAGTTCATCAACCATTAAGGTCCAATTTATAGCCATATCAAGTTTTCATATTGGTTTTAATGGTTATTCTGTCACATCTCATAAATTGAGAAAAGCCTTCTTGAAAGGTACTCTTCTTCTGAGACCTCCTTTCAAAGATCCTACTCCCCCATGGGATCTGAATCTGGTAATGCAGACTCTTAATCCCACTGAACCAGCAGCTACATGTGACCTTAAATATCTTTTGTGGAAGCTGATTTTTCTGGTAGCTGTCACCTCTGCCAGACGACTTTCTAGGATTCAAGCTTTGTCCTCTGAACCACCATACTTGATTTTTCGCAAGGATAGAGTTACATTATGTGCTAATGTATCCTTCCTTGCTAAGATGTTGTCAAAATCTAATATAAACCACTCCATTAATTTGCTGGTATTCTTTCATATATTTGCTAACAAGGGTGACTACATGGCACATTTACTGACATCCAGAGGCAATTAGGTTTTTATCTACATAGAACAAAAGACATTAGAAATATTGACCAATTATTTGTTTAATTTGCAAAACTCATATTTGGAAAACAGGGTGTCAAAGTTACTTTATCTAGATGGCTTACTGATTGTATTTCATTTGTTTATAAAAACTGGGCATAACTCTACCAAAACCGTTATGGGTCCATTTTGCTAGATCTAGCTTTTCAATCCAAAATGTCCATGGATGATATATGCACAGCAGCAACTTGGGCCACTCCCCATACCTTTGTTACTTATTACAAGCTAGATCAGATCTCCAGAGGTAGAGCATCATTCGGCTCATTGGTGCTCAGGAATATCCTTCCTTAGAGTCCACCCTGGATTTTAGGTAGCTGGGGACTCTGTCCCATTTGTTGAGGATAGAATGCAAATTGACAACATCAGATAAAGTAGTTATGTACTCACCATAATGTTCCATCTGTGTTGTCCATTTGCATTCTTCCTCAGCTCCCCTCCCACCAATCCCAGGCCTTTAATGCTTCTGGAATAATAAGTGGTTACATGTCTTTTCTGCCCTCTATTTTTTATCACTAGATATAGCTGTCTTCTCCTTCTCAGGATAACAATATTTCCTTTCTACTAAAGTCAACAAACAAGGTCTGAGGTAATTGGTGATGGTGCTTGTGGGTAAAAAAGAGCTCGAGAGTTCTTGTTCTTGGTGGTCACGAGCCTTAGCAATGGCTGAGTTGGATCTGATGGATCGGATCTAAACCCATCTGTTGAGGAAGAATGAAAGTGGGCAACACAGATGGAAAGTTATGGTGCTCTGTCTTCTAATTCTACCATTGCTGGAATCAGCTCTTCTTGAGAAATCTCATATGCAGGCAACCTTTTCAAGATTTCACCATCTGATTTTCTGTAGTTTTATCAGTTCATCTGAATATTTACGTTAAGCTTTTTCTATTTTTTTCCAGCCTTTTGTTTTTGAGTTGATGGAATCCTTCAGTTTTTCATTTATTTTAATCACCTCTGAGTACATTTGATTTATTTTTCCTCTAAGTTATTAAAAGCTATCTCTTTTACCAAAGTTGAATGCTTTTTGTTGAAGAGCTGCAGAATTTTTCCAAGCCAGTGTTTTGTCTTCACCTTTTCTGGTTGATTTTCTTTCAGGTTCTCTAAATTTCTTCCTTGCTGGCATCCAGGCAGTATACTTACTAGCTAGTAAATTAACTTTACTCAAACTGACAGTATCACTGGCTCTTATTTCTCAGGTTTTTTTACACTGAGAGAGCTGAACATAAGCTGTTGATCAGCGTACAGACATCTTTGATGTCCACAATGAGTTTTATCTGAAGAGGTTCCTGACAAGAATTTGGTGTGTTGCTTATGTATTAGTGTTTAGTGGACTGTGAATGTTTGTGAAAATGCAAGTATGCTGCTTGTGGGGACACTGTTTGACAACTTATCTTTTGTCCAACTTATTCCAGCAAAACTTACACTGTATCCGCAGTCTCCTCAGTCCGCTGATACATTCTTGAAGACAAGTTCAGAAGATTTGAATGTAGACAGTGACAGGGCTTCTTCTGCTGCAGATGCTCAAGCCCAAATCTCAGATTCAGAGGAAACATGCTCTTTTCAAACTCCTTTAGATGAATTTTCCTTTTCTCTGACTATAGCCAGAATGAATGAGGTGTTTTTGTGGGAACAAATACATTTTCTCTGGAACTGCTTTTATGATATGTTAGATGTAGATGTACTTCATTCTATGCCTGTTCCTCAACTAGTGCCTGCCTTGGAGGATGTATTTAATGCTGCCTGTAGCAACCCTGATTTGCAATCTTCATTGCCCAAAAAAGTAGATGATCTTTATTAAGTTTCCCAAACTAACAAACAATTATTTTCTCACCTTACATCTGACCTTGCTGCCATTTCCATGTAATCTTCAGCTAGGAATAGGCTTAGTGTCCTCCAGTCCTTCCCCTGTGTGCAAGGAGGAGACGATATTTGACAGCTGTGGTAGGAGAATTATTTTTTCTTCCACTTTAACGTATAGAAATTTTAATTATCAGATACATATGTGGATGTTTCTGCTTTTTTGTAGGCAATTTGAGAGAATTAAATTCCACACTTCCCCTGAAGGCAGTACTTCTAAACATGCTGTAAGGAGTGTGTCATTGTGCAGATTCTTTGTCTAAGATTATTGCTCTTATGAAATAACATCTGAAATTTTGAATTAAGCTTTAGATAAAACAGGTTTTATTTGGCTCATCTGCTGCTCAGGGTCATAAACAATTTGATGAGAGGGAAATAAATTTGGGTAGTTTCCAAGATTTTTTAGGCTCCTGTCCTAACGAATATCCCAGATCCTCTTTCATGTATGTGAGACAAAGGAAACAATCCATATCCTCTTTCATGTATATGAGACAAAGGAAACAATCCTTACCTTCTCAAACCAAACAGGGAAGTAAAGAGATGGCAGATGGGGGTTAATAAGAAACAAGGATGTTTCTTAAAAAGGGGCAGTCTATAACTTCAGAATTACTATACCAGCATTCTTTCTCCCATCCCTCCATTCCTGTCTCAAAATCTGTCCCAGCAACTAGCCCTGTACTTTCCCATTTGGCAACAGAGTTTCAGACTATTTGATGTTGAAGGTGGTTCAGGAAGGATACAGTTGGTGCTGCATACAAATACGTCCTTTAAGAGGAGTTCTTCCCTTCCCTCCAAATCAAACATAATTTTTTACTCAGGTTCGTCATCACTTACTCACCCTAGGAGTCTTAGAACTGGTGCTGTTAAATCAAATGGGCAAAGGCTCCTATTCCAAAATGTTTGTGGTACCAAACAAAGAGTATTCTTGGAGACCAGTATTCATATCTCTCAAGCTTCTGTCTCCAAAATGAGGAACAGTAGCTCTGATAATGTGGAGCAGTTGGGCAAAATGTGAAAAACATACAAATGGCTTACTAACATCTGAAACTAGGAAGGTTATATGATCGTGTAAATCTGCTGTTTTTACTTAAAAGGTCTTTTAATGAATTAATGTGATTCATTTCTATTTTCCATGGATATCTGTGAAAAACTTCATAATTCCTGGATGTATGACAGACTCTTTCAATGTGGAACTTCGTGCAGCGTCAATGTTTTAAGACCCCAAATGAGGTACATTTCTCGTAATGAGGTACAATTAAGAGGATAACCAGTATTAGAGCTGTCATTTCTAAATCTATATGTAAAAGATCCAAAGTTAAAGATGCTGACCCTTCAAAATGTGTTACCTCTCATTCCTCAGGGAAGCTTTAAGGTAACAATAGATCTAAAATATACTTAACCATCACATTCCCACAGCCAAAGGCTTCTGGAAATTTGTCAGATTTCTGTGCCTTGGTCACATTATCAGTTGCCTCCAATACCCTTTTGGTTATCTATAGCTCTAAGGGTATTTACGAAGTGTCTAGCTCCAGTCATAAGTAATTACTGAATGGCATTTACATATTTCCTTAGTTAGATGACTTGCACATCTTTGTAGAGTCTCTTCCCAGATGTCACGAGTCATTAAAGTGGGTTTTGTCTCTTAATGAACAATCTGGGGTTCAAGATAAATATTCAGAAATCATCCTTGGCTGTGTCACATGATTGGCTAGGATATCCTATAGACACCCTGTTGCAAACATTTTTTTTTTGGGCACAGGAGAAAGTAGATTTTTATGTGGAACTTTCCTGACCTTCTCAAATCACACTTCAACCAGAGGATATTTGAGGATCTTGGGGTTAAAGCATCTATGATTCTCATGAGTCCTCTTGCCAGGTTACACATGAGAAATATTAATTTATTTTTAAAAACACTTGGACCCAACATTTGCATCCACTGGAATTTCAGATTTCATTCTTGGAGTTTGTAAAAATGAACTGAGCTTTTGGAGACCAGAAATAAACAAATCCAGGTTTCCCCTTTTCTACTCTACCCCCAAGCCAGTCTGTAACAACAAATGCCTCAGATCTTCCTGAGGGGCAGTTCAGTGGAGGCAAAGGTACAAGGCCTGTAGAATTCCTCAGGTAGACCAAAGCACAAAAATGTCAGAGATGTTAGCTGTGATCCATGCTTTAAAATCTCTCCATCCCGTTGCCCATGACTTCTTTAGATGATTATAAACAGCACCACAGTGATTTAGTAAATCAGCAAGTTAGGGGATACCCGATCATTCCCTCTGTGTTGGCTGGATGTGATGGCTTTGTAGGTAGCTTTTCAGCACTCCTTAATCCTCCAAGTATCTTACATTCTGTCAGAAACAAACATAGTGGCAGGCAAGGTGAGGAGGACTAGGACAGACCCTCATGAATGGAAACTGAACAAGTGGGTGTTTTAGAAATTGATCCAGTTGTTGGGAACATCTTAAGTAGATGTTTGCCTCCTTGTAAAACAAACAACTGAACAAGTTTTCTGCTCCAGGACTCCCTGCAAGAAGGCCTGTAAAATAGTTGGGTTTTCATTCCCATGGATGGTAATGTTCCTTTATTCATTTCCACCTTTTCCACTGATATCCATGGTAATGCTGCGGATTGAGGATTTGCAGATGAAGTGAGTTTTGCATAACTGTGGTTTTACAACTATTTCCACAATATATTTAATTATTATTTTTGTACCTGAGTGGTGATTCAATCTATGAATTCCCACATTGGCGCTGTAACTTTCTGAAAGTATACTCTTATGTACAACAGATAGGTCTCCTTTTAAAAACGTCTATATTCAATAGATAAGAGAAATAATGCCTTCAACCTATTATGATAACTTAATACCCCTTAAATCTCTTATTTGCAAGGTAAAAAGCTTGTGTCCTTTCCAGCTATTCAGTCTGTAAGGAGTTATACATGCACACAGACCCCACCATATTCTATCACAGATCATATAACTTCCTTGTAAAGTTGGTAGTAATACTTTCCTATCCTGGTTTCAGTAGTTCTCTCGGTAAACTTCTTATTTCCTGATAACACCTTCTATTAATGTCATTACGTGCGAGTCAAAGTGTAAATCAATATCAGACTTTATTCCCAGCTACATAAGACCATTCACCTCCTTAAGCAGAAAATTATTCATGCTATATGGTTAACATTTATTGTTCCTTCCATAATATATACCACGTCGTCTTTAAATTAAACTACGTTATTCAAGGGTACTCATGAAAATAACTCATCCAAATACCTTTGTAACACATTGTAGTACTCAGTGTCTGTAATTACTGAACCTACTTTGGCATTATCAGCAGATTTATATAACCATAACCCATTTAGGATGGGAAAAATGCTATGAATAAGCCAAATAAAACTGGTCCGAATACAGACCTCTGCGAAACACTGAATTAGCTTGTTTTTGATACAAAGAGAGTAGCTCCTAATCTTATTCTACATGATCTATGGAACAACCAATTCTTCACCCACCTTCTAACATAAAGATTCAGGTCATGTCCCAGGATCATAGAAATTACTTGATGGGGGATAGTAAAGAAAGCCTTTACCTTACCCTGGTAAATGACATCTAAAGGCATACCTTCATCCAATGCTCCTCACAGAGGCTGATAGAAAGATAAAAAAAATTGTCATTCACGATCCCTCCTCAATAAGTCCATGCTAAGTGATATCTTTGTTTAGACCTAAAGAATCTAGAATATATTTAAAAAGAACTCTCTCAAAACACTTTCACAGTATAGACATCGAGATAATCTGTTTGTAATTTTCAATAACAGACAACTCCCCACCCTTTGGGAATGGAACAACTAAAGCTTCTTTCAGAGATTTGTGACATACTCTGTTTTTTATGAAGCATGAAAAAGATGCAGTAAACTAGGGTTAATGGTTTTACTAATAGCCTTAAAAAATACCTATTGTTCCCATCTGGTCCACAGCAGAACTTGAATTTGTTTTAGTATATGTTTACTCAGCATTATTTAAAATGAGATTAGGAAACTAACCATCAACATTAAAAATAAATAAGTCTCTAACTGAGTTGTAAACCTGGGATATAACTATACTGTCATGAAATAAATCAGCTAAGTACCTTAAGTCACTTGGAACCGCGGTAGTGGTGCTGCGGTAGCGTTGTCGCCTCACAGCAAGACATTGTCCCATTAGATTCTCAGCTAGAGCGTCTTCTGTGTGGAGGCATGTGTGAATGGGCGTGCCTTCGTTGAAGGTTATGCGTCAGGGCTGGTAACGCGGCACGTAAAAATCCACTACCAAACATTAGCGGACCGGAGTTCCTCTGTGGCGACCCCTAACCGGGATAAGCCGAAAGACACAACAACAACCTTAAGTCAGTTATTAACTTATTATTCTGCATAATATTATTGAGGGTCTTACATATATACAGTTTCAAGTGTTTAATAAATGCTTTCTTGTTATCCACAGTATGTCTAGCATAATCCTATTTAACCTACTTCATACCTCCCTTATATTTAATTCTAGCCTGTTTATATCAGTCCTTGTTAACAATTATTTGAATGCTATCTAAACTTCTTCCAAAGTACCTATTTCTTTTAGTAGCCTTTTCTAACACCATATTCCACCAAGGAGTTTTAAATAATATAGACTCTGCAGGTACTAAAGGAACAATTTTTTTGATCAGTTGATACATGTGCATAACATTTTTTCCAGCCAGTCACAATATCAACAGAATGCAATACTTCTTTCTTCATTGAACTTTGGGAAGGCAGGCCTATAAAATGCACATCTGTTATTTTTCTCCCTTTTATAGGAGAGAAACGAAGCTATTAAATATTTCCATACGACACTGTAGTGATCTGATCCCAATAATTCAGCAATATATTCTAATACACTTTTATCTAAATTAGTTCAACCAATATCCAATATATTATTACCTCTGGTAGGTTTCCCACTAACTGAAGATAATAAACTCCCTGTTCTCATCAACATTTAAACTTGGAAGAGTGGGTTGAGTCCAAGAAGACTTTTGGACTACAGGCTAGAGACAGTCTTCCCTACCAGTGACTGATGTCAAAGTATACGCAGAGAGAAAAGGATAGGGTAATGTTAAGTGAAGCACCTGTTCTGGTGGAGTTTTTAATTTAAGCTAGAACAGAAGCTGCTCTTAGAGAAATAATCAGTAGGGCATATCAAATATTGCACAATAACTGCAAAAATTAATTAGGAGAAATTTAAAACGTTTTGAAAGAGAGAAGGGAAAAGTGATTTCCAGGAGAAAAATGGGAGGACATATCTATGGCTCCCAAGTATGCAACAAAGTCCAGCAGGTTTAGGATCTTTGCTTGGAAGGGCTTGCATAGGTTTTTTCATACCCCAAGCAGACTTTAAAGAATTTTACCTCTGATAAAATAGCAAATATTGGAGGTGTGATGGTAAAGAAAGAGGTTACTGGTAACATAAGTTTTGGGAGTGTAATGTGTTGCAGATGTATTAAAAAAAACTACAACATACTCTGACAGAAATATTGGGTAGGCAAATTGCCGTAGCTAAGGAAATTACTCTTGAGCTGGGACACAGGCTCTGAATTTCCTAGACAGAGTAAGGCCTTATTAGGTTTAATTCTGTTGGCTGCCAAAAAACAGTTACTAGAAAATGGAAATCATAAGTCTAAGCCAACTGTATTTGAAGCACTGAATATTCTAAAAGATATAAAAGAACTGGAAGATGGAGCTTTAGAAAAGAGAAGGTGCAACTTACATAGCAATAATTGAAAATGTTGGTAACAATGCATGCAGAATAATGTTCAGGAGGCAGAGTGAGGTTTAAGGGAAGGCAGGAATTCAATTTATGTAACATTAGACTGATGGTTACTAATTAAGCAATATGTGATGTTAAGTGTATGTGAATAGAAAATGTTAATATGTTTTTTCTTTTCTATTAATGTATGTTTGCCTATGTCTTAAATAATTTAATAAAGGTGTTTAAAAACGCACACAAGCTTGGAGGTCTGTAAAATAAACATACTCAAATCAAGGATTTATAAGATGGATATTAAATGAGATAAAAAATCAGCGTGGTCCTTGCACTGAGAGAACAGTACGTGAGATGTTTTTAGGTTAATTGTGGATGATAGCTGCATGAATACATGCCCTGTTTTCTTGTTTTTTGATTCCATATTCAGTGAGATGTATGTGAGTTTTGGAATATTAGTAAGGATAGAGGATGCACAAAGTAATATAGGTAATAGAGTTTGAGCTATTTGTAGTTGTGATATTTCTGTTAGGGCTTTGATTTGTATAATAAACATAACATTTTGTAAGTTTTTGAGGTTATAAAGTTGACATGTTTGTTGAAGAATTATTGATCTTTGAATTTACCTAAAAGTTTGGTGTGAGTGACTTGTTCAACTGGTATGTTTATTAAGTAATTGAAATTTCAATGGAAGTACAAGTAGTTTAGTCTTTAAACCAATATTCAGGGCTTTGAAATGTTTAGCAGTACAGATAACGATGGAGTTATCAGAGTACTGTACTAATGTGGCATCGGGAATCTTGGTATGTACTTCATTTACAAAGCTACTTAATGGAATTGGCCCAAGTATTGTTTTGTGGAACTCTGTTATTGGGTAGAAAACTAGAAACTGCTTTGGAACATTTTACCGCTTGTTAATTAGATTGATAACTTTGAGCCATTCTAGTATGTTATGCACTAGATCCATGTTATTCAGACCTTTGCAAAGGAGAGTGTGAGAGACTGTATCAAAGGCTTGGATAACAGGAGAGGTGGAAAGTTTTTGCTATGATTAAAAGCATTTAAGAAGGATAAAAAGGCAGTTTTGGTGCTGAATCTGGGTCAAAAACCATGTTGTTTTAGGTGATTATTTATAAACTGATGTAACTGCTATTGGTGCGTACATTTTTCAAGTATTTTAAGGATGGTGGATAGTATGGTAATAGGTCTAAAATTACAAAGGGAATTGTCTGTTACTTCTTTATAAAAAGTTGCATAATAATGCTGCTTCCACAAGACTGGGAAATGAAATTCACATATGGATCTTTTATACATATTGCAGTATGGTAGGCTGTTGTATTGGCTGCAGTTTGCAAATATTCAGATGGCAAAAGGTAAGAAGCTAATGAAGTAGTATTTATCTTTTGTAATAATATTTTTATTTCTGTGTGACTTATCAGGTATTTTGAGTGACTAATACATTAAGTATATTTTCCAAAACTGTGTACCGTTCTACTTGGATTTTCTATTTCATTATGTTGTGCTGCATTAACAGACTTTTTGTGTTTGCTTTGGCACCCTGTGAGGTATGAAATGTGACCATTAGCAGACCATTTGACTTAACCAAAAAAATCTCCTTTTGTTGCATCTCGGCAGTAAACAATGCCGAAAAGGTAGCAGTATTAACGGATATGCCCTCTTCCTGCACTTTTTTGTACTCTGTGCTAAAATTACATATACTTTTTTGTCTTGAGTATAAGTAAAACTGTTGATGTGAATAAAACTGGATTCAGGAAAGTTATAAAGTACACATTGTAGAAAATGGTGGTGTCTCTTTCGGCTTTTCCTGGTTAGGGGTCGCCACAGCAGAACTCCGGTCCACTAATGATTGGCATTAGATTTTTACGTGCCGAGTTGCCGGCCCTGACATACAACCTTCAACGAAGGTACGCCCATTCACACATGTCTCCACACAGAAGACGCTCTAGCTGAGAATTGAACAGGGCAACGTCTTACTGTGAGGCGACAACGCTACCGCAGCACCACCACCGCAGTTATTGTAGAAAATGGTGTACATGCATAATTTATTCTATTTCCTGTCCTCCTTTTCACTGTATGATTTTTAAGACCCCCTGCTTATCTAGTTTAATAGCTGCAGTGGGCCTACCATCACCAAACCAATAAGAATATTATAAAATGCTGTACAACTTGTACTGAATAGCTATATAGTTTACTTATCTGTCAGATTTAGTTAATTATTTACTGTTTCTTCAAGACTATGCTAGGTGAAGCAGTGCACATTTACTTAGTGAAGTGGGTAGGGCAAGGGGTGGGACTGTTTTCAGGTTTCTGCCTGTTCCAAAGTTGGCAACCTGTCGCTTGTCTGGTCAGGATAAAACAGACACACATTCATGGGTTCAGTTTAAGCAGCATTGTTACACACAAACGCATCAGGAGTGAGGCTTTTTAACTTAAACTTATAAACAGACTGACTACCCCACTCATACATGTTAACACTCTGGATGTTCTCTCAAAGTGGCACTGCTGCCTGCACATGTTCACTATTTACATGCATGTTGTTACATCTTGAAATAAACCCAGTTTTATCAGATTTATTATGATGTCAGTCTGTCTACCTTAAAAATTTGTATCACCACTTCCTCTTGGTCTTCCTCATTTTCCTAACAGTATTACTAAGCAAGCTTCACTTTACAGGCTGCTGCTCTTAACCATTTTAGTATTTCAAGTTTAACTTAACAGAGCCATAATATTAGTAACTTGAACTTTGTAATGCTGTGCATTGTGCTGTTTTTTGAGATTTATCTGAAGTTGTAATTGCCTGATGTTGCTTTGCTTTGAAACAGGATTGTGGCTGAAAATGGGCCCCTGTGCTCCAGTTCACCTATATCCTCAAAGCAAGCAAGTAAGTAAAATCAAGGTGTTGTAATTCTCTGCCAGTGGTTAGTTAAGCAGCTGCCCTTCAAGTTGTATATTTGATAGGTTAGTTAAGCTCTGTTTGTTATACATTTTAAATTATATTTACATAATGAGGGCATGTATTTACCGTCTGACCTGAAATTCAAGTTACAGACAGGGAATTCTGCTCAATAATGAATATTAGATGTTCTTTGTGTTTCACTGTTGCAGTCATCACACTTGGGTTATTTGCCTGCAGGTAGCCCTCATTCAGCCCGAATACCAGAGACTTAGTATTTCTGCGTTGGATGCTGTCGCTCCAGGACTGATGTCAGGTCGTCAGGGGTATAAAAACAGACAGGCAATGTCATTACATCAGTCTTTCTTGCGGAGGAGCCCGAAGCAGAAGCAGTTTACAAGTGCCGGTCGGCCGCTACCTGAATTTTCGTTTACGAATTTAATAATCCTGAAGTCTTCTAAAGCTAAGTACCCTGTTGGGGATCCTTTTTTTTGCTCTAATTGATGTCAGAAAAAGTTAACAATTGTCTTGCCTGTGGAAAGCAAATACCTCACAGAGATTTTCATTCTTACTGCGTCACCTGTTTAGGCTCAGACCACAACGTCCCTCGCTGTCGGTTTTGTGCCTTATTTAACGCCCGAACCATTCATCGTTGGGCTCTCTTTGTCGCTAAATTCTTTTGCTCACGATCTCCTTATTCTGAAATATCTTCGGTAAGCCATCCGACTATCGATATTCTGAAAAAAAGTAAAGATAAAGACAGAGACAGACTGCATAGGTCCAAAACTGCCGACGACGCTTCCATTAAGCTAGTTGTCAGTCCACCGGTACTCAGTGAGGCACTTTCGCAGCCCATGATGCCCACTTCAGTGGATTTGCAGGCCTCTTCTGAGTCCCATTCGGAGTCTGGTATGCCGCGAGACTCTTCATTGACTATGGAACCTGCGGATGTCTCTACCTTGGATGGGTCTGGAGCTGCTGAGCAGGCACCAGCTTCTGAGGCAGTTATTCGCTCAACCAATGTTCGACTCAAACCTTAACCAAAACTAATGAGTTTCTTAGGCCCAGAGTACGCACTAAGCCTAGAAAACCGATGACCAAAGCACATGCACCTGCTCCCATGCCACAAAAACAAATGCTTAGAATGGCTGAAGACCTTATTATGCTGATTAGGGGAAGTCAGCCTTCCCCTGCCAAGAGACAGAGTCCAGTCCCCTTCAGCTTCTACGGACCAGGAGTCCGATGAGACTGAAATTTCTGATTATGAAGACATGCCCTTATCTGCTTATGAGGATTCAGATGTAGTAGAATCCATTCCCTCTGCCTCCCCTCCAGAGGATTTTTATTTTGGTGAAACCTTGCATACCTTTCCACTGGGAATGCCAAGACTATCCTCAGTCCAAAAAGAGAATCAGAGAATTTGTAGAGCTGCCTTAACACAGGCCCTTATCAATACCCCCTGTCCTGGATGTTGTGGATGATGTTTTTATGGAATCCAGTCTTGCTACTGACACTTTACCTCCTGCCCCTAGGAAACCAGACAGGTACTACAGAGTACCTGACACTCACATATTTCTTTTCAAGAATCCTACTGCTGACCCAGCGATAGTTTCCCAGGGGACTAAAAGGTATCAAGGCTACTACAGCCAAGAATCCCACCCCTTCGGACAGGGATACCAGAGCTTTGGACAGATTGGGTAAGAAGGTATATACCTCTGCAACACCTGTTATTAGGGCACTAAATTGTCCGTTTCACATGCTGAAGTACCAGCAACATATTATGGAACTTATTAAACAAAAATTCCTGTTGCAGAAAAGAAGAAAATCCCAGGATGCAAAAACCTCCCTCACCAGCCTCAGTAAGAAGCTGAGATCCCTCATAAAATCCTCAAAAGCTAGCTACAAAAATAAAATTGCCAAAGATTCCAAAGACAACCACAAGGCATTCTATAGTTATGTCAAGAATCTAAATGGCAATGCTCAGATCTGCTCTGAGCTTCAACAGAATGGCATTAAATATAGTGATCCCAAGGATATTGCCAATATCCTGGCAGATCGATTTAGTGCCAACTTCACCCCCTTCTCACACCCTAAAGGGCCCATCTCAGTACCAAAAGATTGCCAAATTCCGGTTATCACGGCCACACAGGTAGAAACCGCACTCTCCAAAGCTAAGAATACAGCATCCATGGGACCAGATGACATCCCAGGCTGTGTGCTACATGAACTACAAAATGAACTGGCACCTCACCTAAGTGTCATGTTTAATCATAGCCTCACCTCAGGCTTCGTGCCCACTGAGTGGCGCACAGCTACAGTTATCCCACTCGACAAGGGGGGATCCACCTTGGATCCCAGGAACTACTGTCCCTTCAGTCTGACGAGCCTGATCTGCAAGGGCATGGCACGCATTATCATGGAACTTATAAACAAAGACATTGGCAACTTTCAAACACTGGACCTCACCCAGTTTGGGTTTGTGAAGGGCCGATCTTGTCTCCTGAACCTGATTGACTTCTTTGAATCAGTCTACAGAGCTGTGGACAAGGGTAAGGCAGTCCACACAGCCTATCTGGACGTCGCCAAGGCCTTCAACACCATCCCCCACTCTGGAATCATAGATAAACTTAATAAGCTGGGCATAAATCCCTACTTCACTCGATGGGTTGCCAACTGGCTTACTGACAGAACCCAGACTGTAAAAGTAGCCGACTCCAAATCCAGCTCCAGACAAGTGATAAGTGGAGTACCTCAGGGTTTAGTCCTGGGACCACTCTTGTATGGCATCTACTTTTCTGAAGTACAGGCTAACAAAGTTTGCAGATGACTGCAAACTGGGAGCCATTATTGAATCCCCAAATGATGTGGATATTCTACAAAAGGGCCTTACAGAAAACAGATGTTTGGTGCCAGAGCCATGGGCTCAAGCTTAATGCCAAGAAATGTATAGTTATCCCCTTTGGAAAAAACATGTACCCATGAATTACCACATAGGTGCAGTACACTAAACATCGAAAGTGTGATGAGAGACTTAGGGGCACAGGTGGACAGTGGTCTCACTTTTGATAATCACATCGCCACAACAGTCAGGAAATCCTTCTATGTGGCACACCTCATCACTAAGGGCTTTTCATCCAGAAAAAAGGAGGTAATTTTCCCACTGTACTCATCCCTCATTAGACCCATTATAGAGTATAATGCCCCGTTTGGTACGTACCTGACAAGACATCTGCAACAGCTGGAAAGGCCATAGAAATACCTCACTAAAAGAATCACAGGCCTAAAGCAGATGCCATATGCTGACCGTCAAAAAAAACTCCAGCTTTACTCTGTGGCATATCATCTACTCAGAGGCAATCTCTGCTTAACATACAAGGCCATGTCAAACCCTGAGCTGTTGGACATGCTCCACTTAAAGAAATCCCAATCCCTCAGATCCACACGCTCCAGGGATCTAAACTTTGTCATCATAATAAACAAAACATGCTGGAGGGATAGGTTCCTGACCCAGAGACTCCCCATACTCTGGAATAGACTGCCCATACATGTCAAGCAAAGCGCCTCCTTGGCCCTCTTCAAAAGGAACCTTGATGATTGGATGGGAGATAGGAAATTCACCCCAGGGATCATGTCAGTGTCCAGAGAAGTAAATATTGTGGGAAGGAATATCCAGGGAATTGTTATGGCTAGGCTTGTATAGGCCCTAGGGCCGATAGCAGAGTACCAACCTATGAACCTATAAAAATGGCAACCTTTTCAGACTGTGCAGAAAATAAAGAATTGCAAGAGCTTATGCACTCTGCAAGCCAAGTCGGCAAGCATACTTTGCAGTGTGGCTTTGATGCCCTAGAAGCATCTTGCCGGGCAGCTGTCACTGGCTCTGTACTGAGAAGACATGCTTGGCTGAAGGAGCAGACCTTGCCAGACAATGTCAAATCAAAGTTACTAGATGCTCCTTTGAATAAGGACTGTTTGGCACCAAAGCAGAAGAGGTTCTTAAAAAGATGGTAGAAAAGGCTAAGTCTATGCAGACTGTTAAAGAATTCTTACAAGTGCAACCCCCTAGATTCAGTAGGCATTGCCCTTCCAAACACTGGTCCTTTCCAGCCCCCTCCAGGCCTTCTCAAACCAGACCCAGGGGAAACAGACTACCCAGACTTCAGTCTCAGGGTATGCAGAGAACTAAGCAATGGAGTGCCCCCATTCCTAAAGCAGGGAGTGGTAACCCACCTCCTTATGAAAAAAGCTCACAATGACTTTTTTACTCCACTCCCCAGCCTTGCTCAATTGCTTGTGCCCTTAGGAGGAAAACTTGCCCTTCATGCAAAAAACTAGATGTCCATCACTCAGGACCGGTGGGTCCTCAACATTGTATCCCAGGGGTGCAAATTTTATTTCCATTCACTGCTAACCCCAGGCAGGTTTCCAGACCTTCCTCCAAACCAGTGGGCAGAGGCTCAAAACTAAGTACTTTCCCTGCTCAATATCAGAGCTATTCAGCCGGTTTCAGTAGAATAGAGGGGTTAAGGATTCCACTCCAGACTCTTCCTGGTACCCAGGAAAGAGGGCTCTTGGTGCCCAATCCTGGATCTTTCCATTCTCAACACCTTCCTGGTGGTACCAAAATTCAGAATGCTTACCCTGCAACAGCTTCTTCCTATGCTAGCCAAGGATGCCTGGTTAGTCACCCTATTTATTTATTTATTTTATTTTACATTTGTTAACCGGGCTAGTCTAACTGGATATATTTCCATTTTCAGCAGAGGCCCGGGGAGAAAATCTCCACATATAGACAAAAGAGATACAACATGAGCAAAAATAACAGATTACATTCTGGTAGGACGTAGACAATGAACATTGTTACCAAAAGAATAGGACTTTAAATTCCTAGACAATGTAAATAGCAACATGTTAAGCATTATTACATATTTTAAAACCAAGAAGAGAAAGTGTAAGACCAAGGAAAGAGAAACAACGATAGAAAGAGAGAGCAGATTTATAAAAGATATATACTTTCTGGAAAAGAGTCATAGCCATATAGAGGAAAGATATAGGGGAGAAGTCCATTATCGGTAGAGAGAGAGAGCTAAGGGAGAAAGCTGGAGGCACAAAAGAATAGGGAGAGAAAAAAAGAGGGTTAACTAAGGAAATTAACTTTTTAATCAGGATTAGAGCAGGGGCACATCCAGTGGCTTTTAAGGTAGATTCTAAGTTTTTGTTTAAACAGAACAGTAGATGCAATGGAAGTAAGTTCGGTAGGAAGTTGATTCCAGTGTTTACCAATGGAATTCGAGAAGAGGGAATCACAAGCTAGGTTATTAGATTTGGTTAAGGTGACTAGCAGTTTGTTTGATGAGCGGAGTGAGTTCAGATTAGAATAAGGGGTTAAGAGGTTAGAAAGTACAGGTGTGTTATGAGGTTGGTAGAAAGCTCTTTGGACAAACGTGAGTTGGGAAAGAAGCAACATGTTTGTCAGTTCAAGCCAGTTAAGTTGCTGCAGATTCAGACAGTGGTGAGTTCTGAAATGCTTACCAGTAACAAATCTAGCTAGACTTAAAAGAAGCCTATCTGCATATTGCCATAAGGGAATCATGCAGGAAGTATCTACGTTTCAGGGCAGGGTCTGTGCATTATCAGTTCTCTGCACTTCCCTTTGGTTTATCTACTGCGCCCAGAGTATTCACAAAATGCCTGGCTCCAGCCATTGCATACTGCAGGCAGAGAAATATCCAAATTTACCCGTATTTGGACGACTGTCTGATTCAGGCGGACAGTCAGGAATTGCTGCTGAGGCTCCTGACATTTGTGAAAAACCTTCACACTTCCTTGGGGTACACCATTAATGAAAAGAAATCAAAACCGGTACCCAGTCAAAAGATTGTATTCCTGAGAGCAAGCTTGGATGCAACTTCCCAGATGACATTCCTCACCACAGAAAAGCAAGTCTATCTGACAGACTACTTAAAACAAATGGCCACCAGAACCCAGTTATCTGCAAGAAAAATACTGCAAGCCCTAGGGTTCATGGCCTCATGTATACTGCTAATTCCATATGCAAGACTGCGTGTGAGGAAACTCCAGTGTGACTTAAGTCTTTGGTGCCAACATTCTCAAGACCTCGAAACAGTCATTCCTATCATACCCTGTCTAAGGACAGAAGCATGCAACCACAACAAGGGCTGCCATTTACTCAACTCCAAGCCGCCCAGACCCTAACCACAGATGCATCAGACTATGCCTGGGGGGCACACATGGACGGAACATGTATTCAGGGCCACTGGAGCCCAAGTCAAATTCATCTGCACATAAACCAAAAGAGATGCTAGCTGTACAGAATGCCCTGACAGCTTTCAGATCCCTAATCTTTCCAGGGCAACTGCTAATAAAAACAGACAACACCACAGTTATGTGGTACATCAATAAGCAGGGGGGAACCCATTCCTACCCACTCTGCAGGCTAGCCATACCCTGTGGAAAACAGCCTTGTGCATTCAAGTCCATCTGCAAGCTCAGTTCCTGCCAGGCAAACAAAACTTACTGGCAGATGACTTAAGCAGAAACCTCCTAGACCCACACAAGTGGCAATTGGAGCACAGCATCTTCAACCTTCTGATCCAGAAATGGGGGACCCCAGAGGTGGATCTCTTTGCCTCCCCCTACAGCCACCAGCTCAGCAAATTCTGCACCAGGAATCCTCACAGCAGGGCCTGGAAAGTGGATGCCCTATCTTTTCAGTCGGTAAATCTCTCAATCTATGCCTTTCCCCCTCTGCCCTTCCTTTCAAGAGTATTACTCAAGATAAAACAAAGGATCTAGCTGATAAAAATCAGACAGTATTCAAGAAACACCAACACCAAGTAGAGCTGATAGAAATCCTTTTACTTCAAGATCTGGTACCTCGGCTGCTTGCCTTCTACAGATACATTATTCGAAATACAACTGCCTTAAATACATTACAAAAAAAAAATCAATCATTCAATTACACTTAATTGACAGTAATTAAACCCATAATATGCTATTTAAACCTGAACATTATTCACCATATTATTTAATAAAACTTATATTAACAATTTTCAACTCTTAATAACATTATTTAATAAAGTTTAGATTGTTCATAAATAAATTACTAAGAAAGCTGTCAACATTATATTTCATTATGTTCTATCCTTCAAACTTTTTTCCAAATACATAAACAAATTTTATTAACAAAGTTCATAGATAATAAATAAACAAAAATAACAAGATTAAATTCAAAAACAGAAACTATGAAACCAAACCAATGCAACATCATCATGTAATAAATAAATCATCCAACATTGTGCAACATCCAAGTACACTAAATTCACTTCCAAATTAAGACCCCTCGTTGAAAGTGTCCTATAATTCAAAATGAACTTGCTCTCTAATTCTAATAATTTCCTAACTACATCACCACCCCTATGGAGTGCAGGCTGGGCCAGGACCGAAAAGAAAAAAACTGAAATGTTGCCATTATGCACTGTCAAGAAATGTTCAGCCACAGGACTTTTTTGATTTCCATTTCAGATATCCCCAAGATGCTCTAAGATCCTGATTTTTACGGCTCTTTTGGTCTGTCCAACATACCATTTGGTATCAGCACAGTCACAACCAGTAACATAAACTACTGCACATGAGTGACAGCTAAACATTCCCTTGTATACAAATTTTCTACCATTCAACCAACCTTCCATCATATTCTTAACATGGACACACACTTTGCAATGGCCACAAGGAAACATAACACATACATCCTGTTTGATTTCACTCTGGGCCATGTTCAGCAGCTCCTTCAGATTAGCATAACGTCCATAAGAGAATCTGACATATCTAGTAAAAAACCTTCCCACGTGGGCATCCCCTAATTATATGCCAAGATTCCACTATCATTCTCCTCATTGTTTCAGAGAAATCAGAATATTTAGAAACAAAATACATTTCCATTTCCTCCTGATGGCCTGATCTAACATTGTCATATCTACTCCTACCAAACTTAAGCACATCCTTCTTATTTAAGATCTCTTTCAAAGCCTTACTCAATATCTTCTCATCATAATCTCTCGAACATAACCTCTTTTTAGTGTTCAATAAAAATTGCATTTTACATGCTTCATTAGAGGTATTCCGAGCTATGCACTTAAATTCCCCCACAGGTAAAGATTCAAGTAAATGTGGAGGATGCATACTAGATGCATGCAAAAAGTTGTTTACAGCAGTTTCCTTCCTGTAAGGTCTAAACTGAATTCTCTCACTCTTGTTAATGTCCACATAAAACTCAACATCCAAAAAAATCACCTTAGAATACCCTCATCATAGAAAATTTTAAACCATGCTCAGTGGTATTTAAATAGAAAAAAAAATCATCAAACATCTTAGGGTCACCTTTACACAAGAAAATCAAATCATCTATTTATCTCTTAAAAAGTACTAGATTCTCCTTAAAAAATCTAGTACCATAGATTAATTTTTTCTCAAAAAATCCCATGTAACGTATGGCATAAGTTGGTGCATAAGGCGCACCCATTGCCATCCCTCTGCATTGTAGAAAAAACTCTTTTAACAAAATAGTTGTGACTTAGGCAAAATTCCAAAAGTCTTTTTTGCATGAAAGGCATCCTGTACTCCAGAGGGGTGGTGATGTAGTTAGGAAATTATTAGAATTAGAGAGCAAGTTCATTTTGAATTATAGGACACTTTCAACGAGGGGTCTTAATTTGGAAGTGAATTTAGTGTACTAGGATGTTGCACAACGTTGGATGATTTATTTATTGTATGATGATGTTGCATTGGTTTGATCTCATAGTTTCTGTTTTTGAATTTAATCTTGTTATTTTTGTTTATGTATTATTACCTATGAACTTTGTTAATGAAATTTGTTTATGTATTTGGAAAAGAAAAAAGGTTTGATAGAACATAATGAAATGTGATGTTGACAGCTTGCTTAGTAATTTATTCATGAATAATCTAAACTTTATTAAATAATATGTTATTAAGAGTTGAAAATTGTTAATATGTTTTATTAAATAATATGGTGAATAATGTTCAGGTCTAAGTAACATATTATGGGTTTTAATATATTATGGCTTTAAATACTGTCAGCTAAGTGCAATAGAATGATTGATTTTTTTGTAATGTATTTAAGGCAGTTGTATTTTGAATAATGTATCCGTTGAAGGCAAGCAGCTGAGGTACCAGATCTTGAAGTAAAAGCATTTCTATCAGCTCTACCTGGTGTTGGAGTTTCAAGATAAAACAGGACAGACCAAGGGCAGTTCTTATTGCCCCGGCTGACCACGCCAGCACTGGTACCCACTGCTGTGCAGCCTGACATCGGTGCCACCCTGGTACCTACACCAGAATCCAACCCTCCTTTCTCAGCAGGAGGGACAGATTCTGCATCCACAACTGCAAACTCTAAATCTTGCAGCCTGGCTTATTCCTTGAATTCTCCCCCAGCGACCTCAAGCAAACAGGTGGTGGACATCATTCTTGAAGCCAGAAGACCCAGTACAAGAAAATCCTATACTGATAAGTGGAAAATGTTCTGCTCATGGATTCAATCTAAAGGAGAGGACACAACACTGCCCTGTCTGCCTCTTATCCTGGATTACTTAGCAGATCTACTCCACAAAGGCCTTTCCTTCTCCTCCATTAAGATGCATGCCTCAGCCATTTCTGCTCATTACAACACTGAGCCACCTCTCTTCTCGCACCCTCTTATCAAACAGTTCCTGAGAGGGGCAGACAACTTAAGGCCACCAAGGAGAGCACCCACCCCTGCTTTGGGACATTATCTTTGTACTGGAAAAGCTCTCGCTTCCCCCCTTTGAACTTTGCTGCATCAGCAGAGTTAAAATTCTTATTTTGGAAAACAGCCTTCTTCTAACCATCACTTCAGCTAGAAGAGTGTCTGAGCTACAAGCACTGATGGCTGTGGAACCCTGCATTTTCTTCTGTGCTGACAGGATTTCCCTCAGGACTAACCCTTCCTTTATGCCTAAAGTGGTGTCCAGTGTGGCTCTCAACCAATCCATCGATTTGCCAACCATCTTCCCCAATTCTCAAAATAAAGGGGAAAGGATTCTGCACTCATTAGACATGCACAGACAGCTCAGATTCTACCTTGATAGGACAAAACCCTTCAGAAAATCTGACCAGCTACTAGTCAGCTTTGCAACAAGGGCAGAGGGCAAGACCATTTCAAAACAAACTATTTCCAAATGGATAGCACACTGCATCCATTTCTGCTACAAGTACCATGGGAAGCCAACCCCTCAGGGGCTCAGAACACATTCCACTAGGGCAACATCTTCTTCTACAGCATTTCTCAGGGGAGTCCCTACCAGGGACATCCTGGAGGCTGCTACCTGGAGTTCTGTACCCACCTTCACCAAGCACTACCACCTGCCTATCTTTTCCAAATACAAGGCAGGATTTGCTACAGCAGTCTTGCAAGGCATACTAACCAGCCCTAACTCTTCTTGACTGCCTACACCCTTCTTAAGCTTTGGGAATCCACCCAAGGGTGATGACTGTAACAGTGAAACACGGAGAACCTAGTACAGTTGTGTACACTTAGCATAAATGTAGATGTTCGAGTGTATTCACTGTTGCAGTCCTAGTTTTCCTCCCTCTCTCTCTCCTATCTATGGGTATTACTAACCACTTCTGGGGTATTGGTATTTACTTTTTACTGGTGGTGTTTTCCCCACCATAACCTAGCTCCCTATTTGGGGGGGGGGGTTCCTGACATTTAGGGCAAGAAAAACTGATGTAATAGCATCGGCTGCCTGTTTTTATACCCCTGACGACCTGACATTAGTCCTGGAGTGACAGCATCCGACGCAGAAATACTAAGTCTCTGGTATTTGGGCCAACTGATAGACTGACTGACAGGCAGATAACCCAAGTGTGATGACTGCAACAGTGAATACACTCGAACATCTGCATTTATGGCAAGTGTACATAACTGTACTTTCTGCACTGTATCTCATGTGGGAGAAGCCTAGAAGATGTATTCTAGTCTAGTTTGTACCAGCCCTTAGCATTTCTTGCAAGTTTTATTTTTTTTATTCTGATGCAACTGTAGGCAGAGGGCATAGCCAGGCATTATAATGCGCACAATAATGTAGTTTTTTGAAATTATTTATTTTAAGCAATGAGATGTGTAAGAATTTATATTAAAAAAAGCCCTTGCATATATATTTTATTAAGTTGTATGTTTTGTTTCTTTTTCCATAATGCCAAAATTTCTAAATGGATATTTAGCTCAAGTAAGTCATTTGAAATGCATTTCTTTCTAGGGTTTAAAAGTTGTGCTATCCAGAAATTATGTATTGCCTGTAGTTGGATACATTCTGTAAATGGAAGCACCAAATATTGAAGTCGTGAGGTGAAACCTAGATCTGGCTTGCATAGAAAATAATTTTTGCTCTGCTGCTGAGTAGTTTACTAATTTTACAATTTGTTCGAATGAAAATATAAACACAGTTCAACATAAATGGCCGAAGAAAAACATAAAGTTATTTGTTTTATGAGTGTCTTAAAAAACACTGATGAGCCTAATTTATGGGCACTTTCTGAGATTGGAAGCTAAAAAAACCTAGATATCGATCTTAGCCCTTACTTTCACCTGTTAAGAGCTTTTCTTCTAATTAGATGCCAGGTCTCTGCCAAAAGTGTAGCTTCTTCTAGCACACAGTAGTATGTTTAAGTATGTGTAAACCATGCCTATTTTTCTTCCCAGCTATTGATTTTTAAATGAAGTATCAAAGAAAATCAATAGTAATCAACAAATAGAAGGCATCATGCCTGCATGTCACATCCTGAGACCAGACTGTAATAAATTTTGTTGCCTGTCACAACAGGAAAAAAATAGTTTGAGATGTGTTGAAATGGAAAGTGAGCTGTCATCTACCACAATTTGTCATTGTGCTGAAAAATGACATCTGTGGACCAGAGCAGTGTGTACCCTATTATATTATCTTGATTGTGTTATAACAGATCTCCTATCAGAAAAATCTCCCTGCCGAAGTTGTAACATTATTGTGTTCTTTTAGACTGGCCATAAATACATGCAAAAACAACTACTTTTTCTGGTATTTCTTGATAATGACTTGGTGCATACCCAATTTGCAGATCTTTACTTGCCAGTCTGACATTTATAAATTAGTAACTTATACTTTTAATTCTGAAAAGTTTGTAAAGAGTTTATTTTTGTGATATGTTGATAACACTTCTCTTAAACAGTGAGGTACTTTTAATCATAGTTATATACATATTCATATGCATACTTCCCCATAGAAAGTACCCAGCTAAGAGCTGAACTGCTATTTATCCATAAAGGGTGTATGTGCTTTGTCTATAATATACGTATATGGGTTCAGTATGTTTCGTCATACATTCAGTAGTTTGAATGTTTAGGGGGATAGCTAGTTTTATTTAATTGCCGGTTCATCACAGGGTGCCTGCTTTCGGGGAGGATCACTAAACAACGAGGAGTGGAATTTTGCCCTTTCTCCACTGTTTTGCCATCTTAGAGTTGGTATATTTAATTAGCAGGGGTTGACAGATGGTCTGGCCTCCCTGCAGAAAATGCTGTTTTTTGATTTATTGAGTTTCAGCCATTTGTGTTTTATGTAGTGTTTGCAAATCTAATGGGTCAGTAATGCAGTGAAGTATAATTGTGTGTGTGTGTGTGTGTGTGTGTGTGTGTGTGTGTGTGTGTGTGTATGAGGGAGCGATAGCTTTCAAATAGAATTGTCATTACTCAAAATTGTGAAAGCGGGAGTTTTTTAACCTTGTTTTTGTAGGGATCTGGTCCTCCTGCACGCATCATTTGAGGTTTTGTTCCTCTTTTCTGTACCCTTTTATCAGCCGCCACCAGATTTACTGTACAATGGAGTAAAAGTTTAATTTTTCAGAATTTGTTTTTCAAAATAATGACTGGATCTTTTTTCTCTCTCCATACATGTAGGTGTATATATTTATATGTATATTTTTTTAATAAGCCATTATTTTGTTCTTCAAAATTATGTCCTTGACCATATTATTAATGATTTGTGGTTTGCAGAGCTTTAGGTCAAAACCTAAAATGTAGAAAAAAATATGCTGCTACATATACATATATATCCCACCTCGGAGCTCTAAGTACATTTGCTGTAGCACTACTTTACAAAGAAATTTTGGCATGATGAGGTCAAAGCAGTAATTGATTATGTATGCTGGCATTCAGAATGTTCAGTAATCTGAAGATTCAGTAAACTGCCTGGTTGCTATTTGTGTGTGTGTGTGTGTGTATATATATATGTATATATATATATATATATATATATATATATATATATAGCTATCAGTGTGTGTGTGTGTGCATGTATGAATGTATACTCTACCAGCGGGCTGATGGTATAAAGGAGTTCTTAAGCTGTTTCCTGTGGTCCAAGCTTTGATTCCGTCAGCCTCCGTTGCCTAACTGTATGTCTCTAAGGAAGTCACTTAACCAGATACTACTCCCAGGCTGAGTCTAAAAAAGATCCATGGAGATCAGTGTTCTATCTCAAAAACGTTTTTTTGGGTTTCTTTTCCCCCCCGTGTGTGTTTTTTTATATTTTTTAAAAATTTTTTTTTT